>NC_057794.1:429464128-429615394 GCF_018294505.1 Triticum aestivum | reverse complement strand
CGGGCGCGCGGCGGCGGGAACGGGCCGCGGGGGCCGGCGCTGGGCCTGGCGGGCCGGCGCGGTCGAGCAGCGATGTGGGGCTCCCGCGGGACACGTGGCAGCGTGGGAGTGGCGGCGGCGATGATGTCCGGCTTGGACCGGACGTGTATGGCGCGTGGAGAGGAGCGGGGCTAGGGTTAGGGTAGAAATGACCCGAGATTTTTGGTGGAGGTGCCTTTTTATAGGTAGAGGGAGCTAGGAGGCTCCAAATTGAGCACGGTTTGCGGCCACACGATCATGGTTGAACGACCGAGATGATGGAGGGGGTTTAGGTCGGTTTTGGGCCTCTTTGGAGAGGTGTTGGGATGCAACACACACGAGGCCTTCTCGGTCCCTCGGTTAACCGTTGGAGTATCAAACGAAGTCCAAAAGGCACGAAACTTGACAGGCGGTCTACCGGTAGTAAACCAAGGCCGCTTGGCAAGTCTCGGTCCAATCCGAGAACGTTTAACACCCGCACACGAAAAGAGGTAGAAAGGGACACAGGAGGACATAGGAGCGCCAGAATGCAAAACGGACAACGGGGAAAAAGCTCGGATGCATGAGACGAACACGTATGCAAATGTGATGCACATGATGACATTATATGAGATGCATGACAAAGACAAAAACAAAACTGTCGGATGGTAGGTGCAACATATGCCAACGGGTGGCTTATCATTGTGGGAGCCAATAAGACGTCGCCGGTGCCTGGAAGCGGGATGAGGCGAAGACATGCACGCCGGCAAATCTTACCCAGCTTCGGGGCTCTCCATGGAGATAACACCCCTACTGCTGCTCTGCAGGGTCTCCGCATGATCACTAGATGAACAAGTTGCTACACGATGCTCCTTGAGCTTTTTGGCGAGAGGAGGAAGAAGGGCACTGCTCGCTCTCTTCTCCTCCCTATGTGGTGTCTAAAACTAGCAGGGATGAACCCTTTGCATGGGTGTCCCGGGGGGTTTATATAGGCCTACCCCCCGGGGATACAATGGTAATCCGGCTGGGCGTGGGGCCCAGCCGTCTGTGTCTACACTTGCCGGCTTCTGCGCCGGCTGTTGGGGCCCGCCGGCTGGTGGGTCCCGCCGGCTGCCGGCTCCTTGGTCGACAGGCAGGCCCCACTGTCCAGGGCCTTGTCGGTGGCTGGTTACTGTTGCTCAATCCTGGTGACGAGGGCTTCGCCGAGGTGGGCGTGGCTACAGTGCCGCCATCCAGCGGGTGATCGCTGTAGCCTCACCACGTCTTGTCTCCTTAATGGGGCGTCTCCTTCGAGGGAGGTGGCAAGCCGGCTGTGGAGAGCCGGCTCTGTCTTGGGCCGACTAGGGGAGGCCTGGCCGCCTTCGGGTGTCTCTCTGCCTGAAGGGGCCCACCGCCCGTGGGCCACACTGGCAGCCCGTCATGGATGACATCAGGGTCAACGTGGCAACAGTGCCGCGCCGGACGGGTCATGGCACCCGTACGGCGCACTGTGCCAGGCATGCTCTGGGATTCGGGGGTGGCAGGCTTTACTGTAGCCATGCCCCGTCACATTGCCGTTATGTGGATGCAGACTTCAAGGGTACGATCTTAACCGCTTTGTGGAAGCCGGCTTCTTGGAGTCGGCCTTCTCGCGGCCGGCTTCTCGGAGCCGGCCCTCCCGCGGCTTTCTTCATGAGGGCTAAAGTCGGGTCGCCTTCCGATAGCCGGCCTGGGGGACAGCCGGCAAGGGGAAGGCGGCCCCATGTCTTGGATTCTTGAGGGCCGGATCGGCTCGTAATTTTTTCAGAAGGGCTAGGGGGAGCCGGCTAGGCTACCCATGGTTATTTACTCCGACAGTAGTCCCCGAAGCTGATCGAGCTTCGAGGCTGACAAAGGGACGAGAAGCTCGGTCAGCTTCCTATCCTGAGGGGCCGGCTGTGCTTGTGCGCGCCGTCTTCGGAAAGCCCCGTTTGTCGTAGGCGGGAACACGGGTCGGCCTACGAGCTGACCGCACACCATCCCGCGGGCCACGTGGCAAGGAAATCCTGCCAGTGCACGCGTGCGACGGGACGCCGCCGCAGGCCCGGGCCCGCCACTCCTAGGCCTCGGCCCGAGCGCGGATCTTCTGCAGCCCACGCGGACCGCTCGCCTTCCTGCGGCGGTTTTATTACGCCATCAGGGCGCAATAATCGCGGGACGTGGGGGAGTGGGCGCAGTTGATCCCCACGTTCCCCCACGCCACGCCTCCTCGGCTCCTCCACGCGGGTCTATAAGTAGGAGGAGGAGGGGGAGCGGCAGAGGCTCGCACGCTCTCCCTTGCTCCGCCCCATCTCGACTTCCTTCTTCTTCTTTCCGCCGCCGCAGCAACCCATTGCCGCGCCGTTCCGCCGTCGGACGTCTCAGTTCCTTTGGTCCCGCCGTAGCAGGGTCGTGCGCGTCTCCGCCGTCGCATCGTCTTGCTCCTCGCCCCGTCGCTCCCATGGCGCTGTCGACCTCGTGGGATGGCTCCAACGTCCACGAGGACCACGTCGAGTTCTTCCGCCGGACGCGGCGCCTGCCGGGCGAGAACTTCGTGTGGGTTCGTCAAGCGCCGGCGAGGGAGATTTCGCCGGCACCGGAGGAGGGCGAGCGGGTGATCTTCCGCTCGCACTGCCTGCGCGGCTTTGGCCTCCCGGCGAGCGGATTCCTTCGAGCGTTCCTTGAATTCTACCACCTCCAGCCGCATCACCTCACGCCCAACGCGGTGATGCTGCTGTCGGCTTTCGTCACCCTGTACGAGGGCTTTCTTGGGGTTCTCCCCACGCTCGAGCTCTGGGGGGGGGGGGGAATTCTTCCAGAGCAAGCTCGACACCGTCGTCGCGGGCGTGCCCGCCCCTTGCGGAGCCTTCATTTCCATGAGGCGGACGGCCAAGAACAATCCATTCCCGCCCATCCCGCTGATCCAATCGGTGAAGCTCTGGCAGAAGTCCTACTTTTACGTGAAGAATGTTGCCCAGCAAGGCGACTACGTCAACCTGCCGGCTTACGTAGCCGGCCCACCGGCTGGGAGGCAACCTTCGTGGAGCTACCGGGCCAGGTCGTTGTCTCAGGCCGGGAACGCAGCCGTCTCCCGGCTTCGGGTGATGATCCAGTCGGAGGGCCTGACCGGAGCTGACTTGGTGGCCGCCTTCATGGAGCGTCGGGTACTTCCGCTCCAAGGCCGGCCTCACATGATTTGCCAGATGAGCGGCCGCTTCGACCCATGCCGGCTGAGCACCAGGGAGATGCCTCATGCAGAGGTGTCCTACATGGTGAACTACATCTCCAACTGCAAGCTCGCCGAGGATTGGCGATACGGCAAGGGGCCGTATTCCCGCGCCAACCCTCCGCCTGTTGGAAATATGCCCTAGAGGCAATAATAAATTAGTTATTATTATATTTCCTTGTTCATGATAATCGTTTATTATCCATGCTAGAATTGTATTGATAGGAAACTCAGATACATGTGTGGATACATAGACAACACCATGTCCCTAGTAAGCCTCTAGTTGACTAGCTCGTTGATCAATAGATGGTTACGGTTTCCTGACCATGGACATTGGATGTCGTTGATAACGGGATCACATCATTAGGAGAATGATGTGATGGACAAAGACCCAATCCTAAGCCTAGCACAAGATCATGTAGTTCGTATGCTAAAGCTTTTCTAATGTCAAGTATCATTTCCTTAGACCATGAGATTGTGCAACTCCCGGATACCGTAGGAGTGCTTTGGGTGTGCCAAACGCCACAACGTAACTGGGTGGCTATAAAGGTACACTACAGGTATCTCCGAAAGTGTCTGTTGGGTTGGCACGAATCGAGACTGGGATTTGTCACTCCGTGTAAATGGAGAGGTATCTCTGGGCCCACTCAGTAGGACATCATCATAATGTGCACAATGTGATCAAGGAGTTGATCACGGGATGATGTGTTACGAAACGAGCAAAGAGACTTGCCGGTAACGAGATTGAACAAGGTATCGGGATACCGACGATCGAATCTCGGGCAAGTATCGTACCGCTAGACAAAGGGAATTGTATACGGGATTGATTAAGTCCTTGACATCGTGGTTCATCCGATGAGATCATCGTGGAACATGTGGGAGCCAACATGGGTATCCAGATCCCGCTGATGGTTATTGACCGGAGAGTCATCTCGGTCATGTCTGCATGTCTCCCGAACCCGTAGGGTCTACACACTTAAGGTTCGGTGACGCTAGGGTTATAGAGATATTAGTATGCGGTAACCCAAAAGTTGTTCAGAGTCCCGGATGAGATCCCGAACATCACGAGTAGTTCCGGAATGGTCCAGAGGTAAAGATTTATATATGGGAAGTCTTGTTTTGGTCGCCGGAAAAGTTTCGCGCATTATCGGTATTGTACCGGGAGTGCCGAAAGGGGTCCGGGGTCCACCAAGGGGGTGCACCTGCCCCGGGGGGCCACATGGGCTGTAGGGGTGTGCACCTTGGCCTATATGGGCCAAGGGCACCAGCCCCAAGAGGCCCATGCGCCAAGAGATAAGGGAAAGGAAGAGTCCTAAAGGGGGAAGGCACCTCCTAGGTGCCTTGGGGAGGATGGACTCCTCCCTGGCCGCACCCTTCCTTGGAGGAAGGGCCAAGGCTGCGCCCCCCCTCTCCCTTGGCCCTATATATAGTGGGGGGAAGGGAGGGCAGCAACACCGAAGCCCTAGCACCTCCCTCTCCCTCCCATGACACATCTCCCTCCTCCCACAACGCTTGGCGAAGCCCTGTTGGAATCCCGCTACTTCCACCACCACGCCGTCGTGCTGCTGGATCTCCATCAACCTCTCCTCCCCCTTGCTGGATCAAGAAGGAGGAGACGTCGCTGCTCCGTACGTGTGTTGAACGCGGAGGTGCCGTCCGTTCGGTGCTAGGATCATCGGTGATTTGGATCGCGACGAGTACGACTCCTTCAACCCCGTTCTCTTGAACGTTTCCGCGCGCGATCTACAACGGTATGTAGATCCACTCCTCCCTCGTTGCTAGATGACTCCATAGATTGATCTTGGTGACACGTAGGAAAAATTTGAATTATTGCTACGTTCCCCGACAGTGGCATCATGAGCTAGGTCTATGCGTAGTTTCTATGCACGAGTAGAACACAAAGTAGTTGTGGGCGTTGATTTTGTTCAATATGCTTACCGTTACTAGTCCAATCTTGATTCGGCGGCATTGTGGGATGAAGCGGCCTAGACCGACCTTACACGTACTCTTACGTGAGACTGGTTCCACCGACTGACATGCACTAGTTGCATAAGGTGGCTAGCGGGTGTCTGTCTCTCCCACTTTAGTCGGATCGGATTCGATGAAAAGGGTCCTTATGAAGGGTAAATATCAATTGGCATATCATGTTGTGGTTTTTGCGTAGGTAAGAAACGTTCTTGCTAGAAACCCATAGCAGCCACGTAAAACATGCAAACAACAATTAGAGGACGTCTAACTTGTTTTTGCAGGGTATGCTATGTGATGTGATATGGCCAAAGGATGTGATGAATGATATATGTGATGTATGAGATGATCATGTTCTTGTAATAGGAATCACGACTTGCATGTCGATGAGTATGACAACTGGCAGGAGCCATAGGAGTTGTCTTAATTTATTTATGACCTGCGTGTCAACATAAACGTCATGTAGTTACTTTACTTTATTGCTAACCGGTAGCCATAGAAGTAGAAGTAATAGTTGGCGAGACAACTTCATGAAGACACGATGATGGAGATCATGATGATGGAGATCATGTTGTCATGCCAGTGACGATAATGATCATGGAGCCCCGAAGATGGAGATCAAAAGGAGCAATATGATATTGGCCATATCATGTCACTATTTGATTGCATATGATGTTTATCATGTTTATACATCTTATTTGCTTAGAACGACGGTAGTAAATAAGATGATCCCTCATTAAAATTTCAAGAAAGTGTTTCCCCTAACTGTGCACCGTTGCGAAAGTTCGTCGTTTCGAAGCACCACGTGATGATCGGGTGTGATAGATTCTTACGTTCACATACAACGGGTGAAAGCCAGATTTACACACGCAAAACACTTAGGTTGACTTGACGAGCCTAGCATGTACAGACATGGCCTCGGAACACAAGAGACCGAAAGGTCGAGCATGAATCGTATGGTAGATGCGATCAACATGAAGATGTTCACCGATGATGACTAGTCCGTCTCACGTGATGATCGGACACGGCCTAGTTGACTCGGATCATGTAATCACTTAGATGACTGGAGGGATGTCTATCTAAGTGGGAGTTCATAAGATGAACTTAATTATCCTAAACATAGTCAAAAGGTCTTCGCAAATTATGTCGTAGCTCGCGCTTTAGTTCTACTATTTAGATATGTTCCTAGAGAAAATTTAGTTGAAAGTTGATAGTAGCAATTATGCAGACTAGGACCGTAGACTGAGGATTGTACTCATTACTTCATAGAAGGCTTATGTCCTTAATGCACCGCTCAGTGTGCTGAACCTCGAACGTCGTTTGTGGATGTTGCGAACATCTGACATACACATTTTGATAACTACGTGATAGTTCAGTTAAATGGTTTAGAGTTGAGGCACCGAAGACGTGTTAAAACGTCGCGAAACATATGAGATGTTTCGAGGGCTGAAATTGGGATTTCAGGCTCGTGCCCACGTCAAGAGGTATAAGACCTTCGACGATTTTCTTAGCCTGCAAACTAAGGGAGAAAAGCTCAATTGTTGAGCTTGTGCTCAGATTGTCTGAGTACAACAATCGCTTGAATCAATTGGGAGTTGATCTTCCAAATGAAATGGTGATAGTTCTCCGAAGTCATTACCACCAAGCTGCTAGAGCTTCGTGATGAACTATAATATATCAGGGACATATATGATGATCCTTGAGATATTCGCGATGTTTGACACCACAAAAGTAGAAATCAAGGAGCATCAATTGTTGATGGTTGGTGAAACCACTAGTTTCAAGAAGGGCAAGGGCAAGAAGGG
Source organism: Triticum aestivum (assembly GCF_018294505.1). NCBI lineage: Eukaryota > Viridiplantae > Streptophyta > Magnoliopsida > Poales > Poaceae > Triticum > Triticum aestivum. Next base: position 429,608,404 of record NC_057794.1, on the reverse strand, counting down.
ATACTTCATGAAACGGCAAATCAGCTGCTGCTCTAGTGAAGAAACCCAAGGTTGAACCCAAACCCAAGACTAAGTGCTTCTGTAATAAGGGGAACAACCACTGGAGCAGAATTACCCTAGATACTTGGTAGATGAGAAGGCTGGCAAGGTCGATAGAAGTATATTGGATATACATTGTGTTAATGTGTACTTTACTAGTACTCCTAGTAGCACCAGGGTATTAGATACTGGTTCGGTTGCTAAGTGTTAGTAACTTGAAATAAAAGCTACGGAATAAACGGAGACTAGCTAAAGGTGAGCTGACGATATGTGTTGGAAGTGTTTCCGATGTTGATATGATCAAGCATCGCACGCTCCCTCTACCAACGAGATTGGTGTTAAACCTAAATAATTGTAATTTGGTGTTTGCATTGAGCATAGACATGATTGGATTATGTCTATCACAATACGGTTATTCATTTAAGGAGAGAGTAATGGTTACTCTGTTTATTTGAATAATACCTTCAATGGTCTTACACCTAAAATGAATGGTTTATTGAATCTCGATCGTAGTGATACACATGTTCATGCCAAAAGATAGTAATGATAGTACCACCTACTTGTGGCACTGCCAGGTAAGTCATATCGGTATAAAATGCATGAAGAAGCTCCATGTTGATGGATCTTTGGGCTCACTCGTTTTTGAAAAGTTTGAGGCATGCGAACCATGTCTATTGGCATATATGCATGAAGAAACTCCATGCAAATGGACCGTTTGGACTCACTTGATTTTGAATCACCTGAGACATGCAAATCATACCACATGGGCAAGATGACTGAAAGCCTCGTTTTCAGTAAAATGGAACTAGAAAGCAACTTGTTGGAAGTAATACATTTTGATGTGTGCAGTCCAATGAGTGCTGAGGCATGTAGTGGATATCGTTATGTTCTTACTTCACAGATGATTTGAGTAGATGTTGAGTATATTTACTTGATGAATCACGAGTCTGGATTATTGAAAGGTTCAAGTAATTTCAGGGTGAAGTTGAAAGATCATCGTGACAAGAGGATAAAATATCTATGATATGATCATAGAGATGAATATCTGAATTACAAGTTTGGCATAGAATTAAGACATTGTGGAAATTGTTTCACAACTAATACAGCCTGGAACACCATAGTGTGATGGTGTGTCCGAACATCATAACTGCACCCTATTGGATATGATGCATACCATGATGTCTCTTATCGAATTACCACGATAGTTTATGGGTTAGGCATTAGAGACAACCACATTCACTTTAAATAGGGCACCACGTAATTCCGATGAGATGACACCGTATGAACTATGGTTTAGAGAAACCTAAGCTATCATTTCTTAAAAGTTTGGGGCTGCGACTCTTATGCGAAAAAGTTTCAGGCTGATAAGCTGGAACCCAAAGCGGATAAATGCATCTTCATAGGACACCCAAAACAGTTGGGTATACCTCCTATCTCAGAACCGAAAGCAATAAGGGATTGTTTCTAGAATCGGGTCCTTTCTCGAGGAAAAGTTTCTCTCGAAAGAATTGTGTGGGAGGATGGTGGAGACTTGATGAGGTTATTGAACCTTCTCTTCAACTAGTGTGTGGCAGGGAACAGGAAGTTGTTCCTGTGGCACCTACAACAATTGAAGTGGAAGCTTATGATAGTGATCATGAAACTTCAGATCAAGTCACTACCAAACCTCGTGGGATGACAAGGATGCGTACTACTTCATAGTGGTACGTGATCCTGTCTTGGATGTCATGTTGCTAGACAACAATGAACCTACGAGCCATGGAGAAGCGATGGTGGGCCCGGATTCCGATAAATGGCTCGAGGCCATAAAATCCGAGATAGGATCCATGTATGAAAACAAAGTGTAGACTTTGGAAGAACTACTTGATGGTCGTAAGGCTGTTAGGTACATATGGATTTTAAAAGGAAGACGTACAATGATGGTAAGTATCACCATTAAGAAAGCTCGACTTGTCGTTAAGATGTTTTCCGACAAGTTTAAGGAGTTGACTACGATGAGACTTTCTCACTCGTAGCGATGCTAAGAGTCTGTTGGAATTATATTAGCGATTACTGCATTATTTATGAAATCTTGCAGATAGGATGTCAAAACATTGTTTCCTCGACGATTTTCTTGAGGAAAGGTTGTATGTGATACAACTGGAAGGTTTTGTCAATCCTGAAAGATGCTAATAAATATGCAAAGCTCCAGCAATCCTTCTAAGGACTGGAGTAAGCATCTCGGAGTTGGAATGTATGCTTTGATGAGATGATCAAAGATGTTGGGTTTATACAAAGTTTATGAGAAACTTGTATTTCCAAATAAGTGAGTTGGAGCACTATAGAATTTCTGATGAGTATATGTTGTTGACATATTATGGATCAGGAATGATGTAGAATTTCTGGAAAGCATATAGGGTTATTTGGAAAGTGTTTTTCAATGGAAAGCCTGGATTAAGCTACTTGAACATTGAGCATCAAGATCTATAAGGATAGATCAAAACGCTTAATGGTACTTTCAAATGAGCACATACCTTGACATGATCTTGAAGGGGTTCAAGATGGATCAGTCAAAGAAGGAGTACTTGCCTAAGTTGTAAGGTATGAAGTTAAGACTTAAAGCTTGACCACGGCAGAAGAAAGAGAAAGGACGAATGTCGTCCCCTATGCTTTTGTCATAGGCTCTATACGGTATGCCATGCTGAGTACCGCACCTGATGTGTGCCTTGCCACATATCTGGCAAGAGGGTACAAAGGTAATCTAGGAGTATATCACCAGATAGCGGTCTAAATTATCCTTAGAGGAATAAGGATATGTTTGTCGATTATGGAGGTGATAAAGAGTTCGACGTAAAGAGTTACGTCAATGCAAGCTTAACACCTATCCGGATAGCTCTGAGTAGAGATACCAGATACGTATAATGGAGCAACAATTTAGAATAGCTCCAAGTAGAACAGTTATTTGAAATGGCTCCAAATATAGCGTAGTAGCTGCATCTACAAGATGACATAGAGATTTGCGAAGTACATACGGATCTGAAAGATTCAGACCCGTTGACTATAACATCTCTCACTAGCATAACATGATCAAACCCAGAACTCATCGAGTGTTAATCACATGGTAATGTGAACTAGATTATTGACTCTAGTAAACTCTTTGGGTGTTAGTCACATGGGGATGTGACCTTGAGTGTTAATCACATATCGATGTGAACTGGATTATTGACTCTAGTGCAAGTGGGAGACTGTTGGAAATATGCCCTAGAGGCAATAATAAATTAGTTATTATTATATTTACTTGTTCATGATAATCGTTTATTATCCATGATAGAATTGTATTGATAGGAAATTCAGATACATGTGTGGATACATAGACAACACCATGTCCCTAGTAAGCCTCTAGTTGACTAGCTCGTTGATCAATAGATGGTTACGGTTTCCTGACCATGGACATTGCATGTCATTGATAACGGGATCACATCATTAGGAGAATGATGTGATGGACAAAGACCCAATCCTATGCCTAGCACAAGATCATGTAGTTCGTATGCTAAAGCTTTTCTAATGTCAAGTATCATTTCCTTAGACCATGAGATTGTGCAACTCCCAGATACCGTAGGAGTGCTTTGGGTGTGCCAAACATCACAACGTAACTGGGTGGCTATAAAGGTACACTACAGGTATCTCCGAAAGTGTCTGTTGGGTTGGCACGAATCGAGACTGGGATTTGTCACTCCGTGTAAACGGAGAGGTATCTCTGGGCCCACTCGGTAGGACATCATCATAATGTGCACAATGTGATCAAGGAGTTGATCACGGGATGATGTGTTATGAAACGAGTAAAGAGACTTGCCGGTAACGAGATTGAACAAGGTATCGGGATACCGACGATCGAATCTCGGGCAAGTATCGTACGGCTAGACAAAGGGAATTGTATACGGGATTGATTAAGTCCTTGACATTGTGGTTCATCTGATGAGATCATCGTGGAACATGTGGGAGCCAACATGGGTATCCAGATCCTGCTGATGGTTATTGACCGGAGAGTCATCTCGGTCATGTCTGCATGTCTCCCGAACCCGTAGGGTCTACACACTTAAGGTTCGGTGACGCTAGGGTTATAGAGATATTAGTATGCGGTAACCCAAAAGTTGTTCAGAGTCCCGGATGAGATCCCGAACATCACGAGTAGTTCCGGAATGGTCCAGAGGTAAAGATTTATATATGGGAAGTCTTGTTTTGGTCGCCGGAAAAGTTTCGCGCATTATCGGTATTGTACCGGGAGTGCCGAAAGGGGTCCGGGGTCCACCAAGGGGGTCCACCTGCCCCGGGGGGCCACATGGGCTGTAGGGGTGTGCGCCTTGGCCTATATGGGCCAAGGGCACCAGCCCCAAGAGGCCCATGCGCCAAGAGATAAGGGAAAGGAAGAGTCCTAAAGGGGGAAGGCACCTCCTAGGTGCCTTGGGGAGGATGGACTCCTCCCTGGCCGCACCCTTCCTTGGAGGAAGGGCCAAGGCTGCGCCCCCCTCTCCCTTGGCCCTATATATAGTGGGGGGAAGGGAGGGCAGCAACACCTAAGCCCTGGCGCCTCCCTCTCCCTCCCATGACACATCTCCCTCCTCCCGCAGCGCTTGGCGAAGCCCTGTTGGAATCCCGCTACTTCCACCACCACGCTGTCGTGCTGCTGGATCTCCATCAACCTCTCCTCCCCCCTTGCTGGATCAAGAAGGAGGAGACGTCGCTGCTCCATACGTGTATTGAACGCGGAGGTGCCGTCCGTTCGGCGCTAGGATCATCGGTGATTTGGATCACGATGAGTACGACTCCATCAACCCCGTTCTCTTGAACGCTTCCGCGCGCGATCTACAAGGGTATGTAGATCCTCTCCTCCCTCGTTGCTAGATGACTCCATAGATTGATCTTGGTGACACGTAGGAAAATTTTGAATTATTGCTACGTTCCCCAACACCGCCTGGCGTAAGTTTTTTCTTCTTTTCTTCCTTTTTGTAGCCGGCCTCATGATAGCCGACCTCTGATCTGTTGGTTTGCCTTTAGCAGAATCATCTTCTTCCGCCGATGGCCGGGGCCGCAGGGGTAGAGCGCCAACTCCTCCCCGACCGCACGGTGGACGACGCCGACGATCCGGACCTGGGAGCGGCCGCCATGGAAGACGCCATCATGGGGGAAGGCGACGAGGTCGGAGGCGCGGGGCTCGGGGCCGGCTTCGAAGACTGACCGGACGACGATGAGGTCGAAGCCGCCCCACACCGCCAGCCGGCGCTTGATCATCAAGGCACGGGCCCGTCTGCCGCGCCGGCTGCCCGTGGCGGCGCGCAGAAGCGCCGGGCCGCGTCGACCTTCTTCGGCAGCCGGCCGAAGAAATCCAAGGCTTCTACGGCCGCGACCGAGCGGGATGAGGCGGCCGTGAAGGCGGCCCGCTTCCGCAAGGCGGTGAAACAGCCGCAGGCGATCTCGGCGTAAGTCGTCGAATGTCTTGTATATATATTTTTTTGTTGTTATTTTTGACCGAAGCTCTTCTAAACCTTTCTTTGCTCGCCGGACAGGGCACCGCTTTCCCTTGAGCAGGGTCCTGACGGCTCCGTAGTCGGGCCGACGGGAGGGTCTTTAGGCTCCCATCGCGTGGATCCCCGCAACGACCTTAGGGAGGCCACAGAGCGGAACACATGGGAGGCGCGGGAGGAGCGGGAGGCGGCAGAGCGAAGGACCGCCCAGGCGACGAAGGAGCAGGCCGACGCGGCGGCCAAGGCCCGGGCGGAGGCGGCAGCCGCGGAGACGGAGGCGGAGGCCTCGCACAACCAGCCTCCGCTGCTCGTCGTTCCCCTCCGCGCCGTGGCCCCCGACATCCCCGTGCCCCCGTCGGAGGAGGTCGACCAAGACCCGCCGGTGATGGAGGGGAGGGAGGACCACGTGATCTTCATGGAGGGGGCGCCGCAGATGGCGCCGACTGGAGCGGGCCAAAGCAGCCAATCAGCTGTGGCGCCAGAGCAGCCGATCGGGGGCGAGCCGGAGGCAGGGGCCGGCCTCGAGGTGCAGCCGGCATTGCGCCGGCGTGCAGGGGGTGGCGCCTCCGCGCCGGAACCGCACCGAGCTGCGGGCGCCAGCCAGACGGCGGAGGCCCTGGAGGCGGCCAGCGCCAGCACGTCCGAGTGGACTCCCAGCGGGGGGACGGGCGAGCTGAACGCGGCGGCCCAGGAGGTCCGGAACCGGCTTCAAGCTCAGGCCGCCTCGCTGCAGCGATACACCCAAGAGTTCCTCGCGACGCGGGCCGTCATCCGGGTGAGTCTTCTGGCCTTGGTTATTTTGCTCTTTTGATTTCTCCCGTGGGGGCGCGTCAGTGCACCCACTGGGTGTAGTCCCCGAGTTCCAAGTCGGCTGCTGCGCAGGCGGCTTGGAACTTACTAGGTCCTGACAACTTAACTTATCCTCGCCTCCTGTATAATCTTCCAGGAGTATCATAACCTCCGCGCTGCCACCTTCAACTCCCAGGCTCAGGAGCTGGGCTGGAGAACCAAGGACCTGACCAGCAGCTAGAGTGCATGCTTTGTTTCATTCTTCTCCTGTCGGGGCGCGTCAGCGCACCCACTGGGTGTAGTCCTCGAGATTCGGGCCGACTGTTGAGCAACCGTGTCGGATCTTCCTTGACGACTTCTTCCTTATTAATTTTTCCTTTGTCTTCATGCTTGCAGGAGCCAATGCCGACTTGAGGGGGCATCTCAGCGGGGCCCAGGCCGCCCTTCGCACCAACGAAGCCGAGTACAACGCCTTGGTCCTGGAGCGTGACCGTATGGCCAAGAAGTTGGCCGACCAGGAGGAGAGCCACAAGGCGGCCCTGAAGAAGGCGCAAGACAGCGAGGACGCCCTGAAGGCTGAGTTCGAGACCGAAGCGGCGGGCTGGGCTGAGGCGAAGCAGGCATTGAGCGAGGGCTTCGGTCGTATCGAGGATCTAATCGATGGTAAGCCGCCTTCTTCACTCCTTGCTTGCCCCTTGATCCCTGACTTGTGTTCTGACTTGTGCTACTTTTTGTTCTCTGTGCAGACTACTTTCCGGCTACTCCGTCTTCTCCACCCAAACCATCGAGGCCCATCGCGAGGCGCGCCGGCAGGCGGGGGCTGAAATCACGCCGGACGCGAGCCGGACGCTTGAGGAGCAACTCTTGGCGGTCCAAGCCCGGCTGCAGCCAGCTCACCATATGCTCCGCCACCTCCAACGCGCCGGGGCGCAGGTGTTGGCCGCCCTCTGGCCAAGCGAGACGATTCCCCGCACCCCGAGTCGGACTGCCGACTGGCTGGATGTTGCGGTTGGCCGCTTCGAGGCCTGGAAGGCATTGGCAGCCCGACTTGGAGCTGGGCGGGCACTGGAGTTCATCCGAGCCTGGTATCCGGGGCTGAACCTGGACCAGCTGCGCACCTGGCGGCTGGAGGCCGATGAAGAGATGGAGGAGGTGCGGCCGGCTATCGCTCAGCGCGCTTCGACGATCACCGAGTGCACTGACATCAGCGTCTTCGCTCCTGAAATTAATGACGACGGTGTTGCCCAGCCGGAGGAGTGGTTCGGGCTGGACCCGGCAGCGGGTGAGGACTCGGCAGAGGAGATCGCCTCCAGCGATGAAGGCAAAGATGACGAAGGAGAGGAAGGCGAAGACGTTGAGCCAGCCGGTGAAGCGGCCAGCCAGCCTCAGCCTAATCGTGCCTCCAGCAACGAGGCGCGTGCTAGCGCGCCCTCTGCGGGAGGCGGTGATCATGCCGAGGTTCGCCAGCCGGCCACTCCTCCAGTCGGCATTGCCGTCTCCACCGACCTACCCGACTCGCCAGTCGCTCCCTTGGCTTAATCTGCCGTCCTTGTTTTTTCCTGCTTGTTGCCTTTTGAACAATTTTATTAAACTTGCGCAGTTCCATCCATTGGGGGTGTATTCGAACTATGTTGAATGCTGGCCTTTTGAAGGTCTTTTATGTAAATATTATTGTGTGCGTGTTTGGTTTCCATTCATGTATGCTTTTTATCCTTAGGCTGTTTCCTTTGTCGCCTTCCCCTTTTGGGAAGGCAAGTACTCGAGCTTTCTTAGATTGAAGCGAGGTGAATGGAAGCCGGCCGGCCGGCTACTCTGGTAGTCGGTCCGTGGTGGGAGAAAAACCGGCTTTTGTTATATTAGTCCGTTAGTCCCTAGCTGTTTTTCGTGTGGGCGTCCTTTCCTGCCTTTAACTCTTGCCAGTCGGACAGCCGGTTCTTCGATCTGCGACTTTTGGCAAGAGAAGGCTTGGGAGCCGGCACACTACTTGTCTGACCGCAGGTAGGACTTCTAATATAACTCCAGGCGGCCAGTCCCCGGGCCGACTAGTCGAACCCGGTGCCGGACGGAAAAAGTGAATGTAATGACAAGGTCATAAGCATGATACTCTTCATTCATAGATAAAAGATGGCAGTCCCTGAGCTCTCCTTGGGGGGCCTATTGTCTCGTACTTAGTACAAAAGTTAGCGTGATACATACTGCATTTCAATTGTAAAATCTTCGGAGGAGGTTGGCGTTCCATGGTCGTTCCGACTCCTTGTCGGAGTCGTCTCTCTTTCGTGCCTTCGGCTTCTGCGCGTCGATCAGGTAGTAGGAGTCGTTGCCTAAAGCTCTGCTGATGATGAAGGGGCCCTCCCAAGGGGCCGAGAGCTTGTGTCGGCCGGCTGTTCACTGGATTAGCCGGAGCACAAGATCGCCCTCTTGGAAGGATCTTGGCTTGACCTTCCGGCTGTGGTAGCGGCGTAGGCCCTACTGATAGATGGCGGACTGGCTGAGGGCTAACAGCCGGCCTTCTTCCAGCAGGTCGATGCCGTCTTCTCATGCTTCCTTGGCCTCCGCTTCCGTGTACATGGTTACTCGAGGCGAGTCGAACTCGATGTCAGTTGGGATGACCGCCTCGGCACCATACACGAGGAAGAAAGGAGTGAAGCCGGTTGACTTGTTCGGGGTAGTGCGCAGACTCCCGAGGACGGCCGGCAGCTCATCGAGCCAACAGCCGGCTGAACAATCCAGTGGTACGACTAGTTGGGGCTTGATGCCGGAAAGGATGAGGCCGTTGGCTCGCTCGACCTGGCCGTTTGACTGCGGGTGGGAAACGGACGCTAAGTCCAACCGGATGCCTTGCGTCACGCAGAAACGTGCCAAGGCTCCCTTGGCGAAATTCATGCCATTGTCGGTGATGATGCTGTGTGGCACGCCGTACCGAGTTGTTATATCTGCGATAAATGTCACGGCAGTCGGCCCATTCAGCTTCTTGATCGGCTTTGCCTCAATCCATTTGGTGAATTTGTCCACGATGACAAGCAGATGTGTCATGCCGCCGCGCGTTGTCTTGAATGGGCCCACCATGTCCAGTCCCCAAATGGCGAAGGGCCAAGTGAGGGGAATGGTCTTGAGTGCTGAAGCTGGCATGTGTTGCTTGGAGCTGAAGAGTTGGCATCCTTTGCAATGTTTAACTAACCCCTTGGCATCACCCAAAGTAGTCGGCCAAAAGAAACCATGGCAGAAGGCTTTGGCAACGAGTGATCTTGAGGCCGCATGGTGGCCGCATTCTCCTTGGTGGATGTCTCTGAGGATTGCAATGCCCTTCTCTTGCTCGACGCATCGCTGGAGGACTCCAGTGACACTGCGCTTGACGAGCTCTCTGTTGACGATTGTGTATGCTCCGACTCGGCGTTGGACTTGTCTTGCCTCTGTTTTGTCAGCCGGCAGATCTTGGTTTATTAGGAAGTTGAGGATAGACTGAGCCCATGATGGAGTTGTGACTTCTTCTATTGCCAATGCGGCTACTGCGACCAGGGCGGGCGGGCTGGGTGGTGAAATGCTGGAGTCGGCCGCCGCCTGTTGTGTTGGTGCAGTCTTCGGGCCGACTACCGCAGTCCCCGAGCCGGGTGTGGCAGTCCCCGGGTCGGGCGTAACTACGGAAGTCCCCGAGCCGCCTGCTGATGTCCCCTAGCCAACTATCGAAGTCCCCGGGTCACCTTCTTGGTTCTTCGAGCCGGGCCCGGCTGTATCGGGGTCAGGCGGTACGAAGATGGAATCAGACTCTGGAGACGGCTTGATAGACGGCTTGAGGAGGCGTTGTAGAGAGACACTGGTTGGTATTGCTTGCCGAGTGGAGCCTATTCGAGCCAGGGCATCAGCTGGCTCGTTGTCGGCTCGTGGTACATGGAGGAACTCGCATCCTTCAAAATACCCACTGATCTGCTGAACGAGGAAGCGGTAGCTTGCCATATTTGCGTCCTTGGCATCCCAGTCGCCGGATGATTGCTGGACCACCAAGTCCGAGTCGCCATAACATAGGATCCGGCGAATGCCGAGCTCTTTGGCAAGCCGGAGCCCGTGTATGAGTGCCTCATACTCGGCCACGTTGTTGGAGGAGGCAAAGTGAATTTGCAGCGTGTATCTGAGCTTGTCGCCTTTGGGAGAGGTGAGGACGACGCCGGCTCCCAAGCCGGTGCGCATCTTGGACCCATCGAAGTGCATGTGCCAATGAGTGGAGTCGGGAGCTGGCGGCAGGTACTGGGTCTCGGCCCAGTCGATGAGGAAGTTGGCCAATGCTTGGGACTTGATGGCGGTGCGAGGCTGGTAGAAGATCGTGTAAGGGGCCAGCTCGATGGCCCATTTCGCCACCCGGCTGGATGCATCCCGGCTGCCTATGATCTCAGCCAGCGGGGCGGTGCATACGACCATGATGGGATGCTCTTGGAAGTAGGGCTTCAGCTTCTTGGCGGCGAACTACACGCCATAGCACATCTTCTGGTAGTGCGGGTAGTTCTGCTTCGAGGTAGACAACACCTCGCTCAAATAGTACACCGGCCTTTGGACCGGCTGGGCTCGGTCCTCTTCTGGGCGTTGGACTACGATGACGGTGCTGACCACCCGGCTGGTTGCGGCAATGTAGAGGAGCATGGGCTCTTTCTCAGTCGGCGCCGCCAGGACAGGCGGCGTGGCCAGCATCTTCTTCAGCTCGTGAAAAGCTTGGTCGGCTTGGTCATTCCACTCGAAGTGAGTGGTCTTCTTCATGAGGCGGTAGAGGGGGAGAGCTTTCTCTCCGAGCCGGCTGATGAAGTGGTTCAGGGAGGCCTGAAAGTGCGTTATATAGACTAGAGGGGGGTGAATAGGCAATTTTTATGAAAGTCTTCAAAACGTGGAAGTTATGAAGACAAACGATAGAAATAAACCTATTACCCTGCAGCGGAAGGTAGACTACACTAGGCAAGCCATAGTCAAGTATTCAATAGAGTGAAAGCACAATGACTAATAGCAGCAATGTAGTAAGGATCAGGTAGGAAGATATTGTGAAGCCACACAGAACACGCAGTCACTCAGTGAAGACAAAAGATAGTGCGAACATACAATGACTTCACAAGGAGTAACAGTAAGTAAAGGGAAGGGAAGATGAAACCAGTGACTCGCTGAAGACAATGATTTGTTGGACCAGTTCCAGTTGCTGTGACAACTGTACGTCTGGTTAGGGCGGCTAGGTATTTAAACCTTAGGACACATAGTCCCGGACACCCAGTCCTGAACACGCAGCTCAGGACACCCAGTCCTCACCGTATTCCCCTTGAGCTAAGGTCACACAGACCTCGCCCAATCACTCTGGTAAGTCTTCAAGGTAGACTCCCAAACCTTCACAGACTTCGTTCACCGGCAATCCACAATGTCTCTTGGATGCTCAGGACGTGACGCCTAACCGGCTGGAGGATGCACAGTCCTCAAGTGTAATAAGTCTTCAGATCACACAGACAAGAAGACTTAAGTGATGCCTAATTCTCTTTGGCTCTGGGTGGTTAGGGCTTTATCCTCGCAAGGAATTCTCTCTCAAAGGCTTCGAGGTGGGTTGCTCTCAAACGACAAAAGCCGTACTCTGAATCTGAGCAGCCAACCGTTTATGGTTGTAGGGGGTGGGCTATTTATAGCCACTTGGCAACCCGACTTGATTTGTCCGAAATGACCTTGGGTCACTAAGGAACTGACATGTGTTCCAACGGTCAGATTTCAAACTCACATGGCAACTTTACTTGGGCTACAAGCAAAGCTGACTTGTCCGACTCTGGACAAGATTCGCTCTCATAGTCTTCACTCGAAGACATAGGTTTTGTTTAAGCATCACTTCAGTCATTCTGACTGGTTCTCTTGGACCCCACTTAACAGTACGGTGGTTCCTATGACTCAACAAAGAAGAAGAAGAAAAAGAACTACGAAAGATCTAAGTCTTCGAGCTCCATAGGCTTCATGTGATGTCTTCTCTTGTCATAGTCTTCAATGTGAATATCTTCATATACCACCTTTGACTTCAATGTCTTCATACATTTTTAGGGGTCATCTCTGGTAGGAAAACCGAATCAATGAGGGACTTCTACCTGTGTTATCCTGCAATTCTCACAAACACATTAGTCCCTCAACTAGGTTTGTCGTCAATACTCCAAAACCAACTAGGGGTGGCACTAGATGCACTTACAATCTCCCCCTTTTTGGTGATTGATGACAAACTAGTTGAAGTTTTCAACGGGGAATATAATCTGTGAAATTGTAAAGGATAAGGAATTGTCTTCATAAGTTGCAAGGGCTCCCCCTGAAGATGTGCATATAAGTAATTTGCTTTTGGAATGCAAATGCACATGGCAGGTTGTACTTGTGGAGATCCACTTCAACTTATGATGACAATCCACTATGCATGTGAAAGTATATGAAGATAATGACATGCATAATGGAAAATGGACGTCTGCAGAATGATCTAAGTGCGGAATTTATCGTCGCACATGCGGAATTTATCATCGCAACACAAGGTGGCAGATAAGTAGCAGACGACCATCGAGTTTAAGTGTTACAACTCAAAGAACCAAATGTAGCAAAACGAGAGTTGTAAGCACGAAGCAAAATATAAAGCACCCGCCCATATGGACCCGCTTGAAGACTATCAACCTCATATGCTTCTCCCCCTTTTGTCAGTAAGGACCAAAAAGGTTTGAAGACATAGAGCATCTACTCGTTCCCATGAGGAGTAGGTGAAGCAGTAGGGTCGTTGGTGGTGTTTGGAGGTGCTGAAGAGCTTGGAGCAGAGTCGAAGCATGCTCAAGGAGGTGGCGATGAAGTAGCATCGTCTTCATCCTTGATCACTCTGGCAGTCACAGTTGCAGCAGAGGAAGAGAACTCAGAGTCTTCAAGGGATGGAGTTCGTCGCAGCACTGCCCTTCGAGGAGGTGTGGAGTCAAACTTGAATCGCTCAGTGAAGCCATCCTCTTGAAGATCATCTTCAGAACACATCAGCGTTAGCCCTTTCCATGTGCGGTGAGAGGTTTCATGGGCAACAAAAGCATTCTTGGTGGCAAGATTGCGAATGCGATTAACATCCACCAAGAGGCTTTGCATCTGACGCTTCAGCCAGTAATGATGCCTATCCTGTTTCTGATGAAGATCCACAAGAAGCTCTCGGTCATTGAGAACACGAGTGCGCTTCTTGGGTCGTGGAGCAGTTGTACTGTCAGTGGCTTCAGTGAGAGCAGGATGCGGTGCACGTGTAGTGCCAGCCAAAGGATACACACGAGCGACTGCTTCAACTCCTTCAATGTTCTGAGAAAAACTCTGATGCTCTGCATTCTGAAGACTTAGGGGTTCCTTGGCAGGCTCAGGATAGATGGCTTCAATAGACATATCCACATCAGGCAAAAAATCCGATGATTGCGAGCAGATGGCTGATATGAGATAGTGGAGTGAAGTTTGATCAGCCGCATGACCCATGGGGCGTAGAACTTCAAGCCAAACAGATCAGAGCCTGATGCAGCAAGTTGGCGAATGAAGAAATCCTGTGTATTGAAGCATTTTCCATGAAGAATGTAGAAGACCAAAGTCTTCATTGCACCTTCCAGCTTGGCATGGGGAGAATGTCCTTTGATTGGCCAGAGAGTTCGCCTTATGATGTGATAAATGGTTCTTGGCAGATACTCAAGGTCTTCAACGAAGAACTCCGTGGGATAAGCAGCATCTTGGGGCAATGGCTTCATCATACTGAGCATCTGACTCATATTAGGTTCAGTCTTCTGAAAGATGCTCTCAATAGCTTCACTATGAAGCTGACAGCCATGCTCGTAGAGATCGCCAGGAGTGGGCAAACCAGTGAGCTCAATGATGTCAAAGGCTTTGGCTTCGTGATGAACGTTTCCTGTCATCCACTCCAGGACCCAAGTCTTCGGATCTCTGCTATACCCGCGGATGTGAAGTGTGGCATAGAATTGGAGCAGCAACTCTTCATTCCAATGCTCTTAGTCAGTGACGAATGGCAGCAATCCAACTTCTTTGAAGCAATCCAGAGCTTCTTCCAGACAGGGCAGACCAGCTATTGCTTCAATGTCAAGGCGCTTGTGTGGGAAGATGCGACCTTGGTTGTAAAGAACACATGAGTAATAGCTTCGCTGCGGATAACTCCAGAACCGATCAGATGATATTCTTTCCCTGGAGTAGGGGTTCCTGGAGCTGTTGAAGAATGTGTTGTCTGCTCTGAAGCCATTGATATTGAAGGACCCAGGTGCTGATGCAGGACCTGGGAACCTTGGCAATCTTGGGATTGGCTTCTGTACCTGAGGCCTGTGCTCAACATGATAGTCGAACTGGGGACCGGCAGCAGACGCAGGAACAGAAGCGGTGGGATCTGTGGCTTCGCTGTCTTCTGGTGCTTTTGTTGGTGAGGGCTCCACATTAGCTTCAGCCATGACAGCGTCAGTGGCTTCAGTGGTGTTGGTGGTGGCAGCCTCAAGATGTTCATGGACATCTTCTTGGTGGGACAGGGGAGTAGCAGCTTGTGGCACTTCTTCTTCATTGGCTGATGCAGCCGGAATGTCTTCAGCAGATTCAGCTTCAGACACAGAGACTGGAGGCCTTGGTCCTTTGCGAAGCCTGCGCAAGACAGGCGACGCCTGTGTAGTTGGAGTTGGCTGGGCCTCAAAGTCTTCTTCCTCTTGTGGGCGATCAGCCCATGAAGCATCCTGAGCGATTGGCGTCAGAGGACGACCAATGCTGAGGAGTTCGCTGTGCTCGAGCTGAGGAAGGACTGCACCATCTTCTACACGGTCATGGTGACCAATGTCTTCAGCAGCGATGGGATCAGCTGCTGGAAAGTCTTCAGCTTCATGAGCCTCTGTGAAAGCAGGCTCATGGACAGTCAGTTGACGTTCTTGTGGATCGGCGTCAGGGTGAACCATGGAAATGGGTTCAACAATTAAGGGCTCTGTGTGAGCAGCCCGTTCCTTCTTGGTCTTTCTTTTCTTCTTGGCGGGGGCAGTAGCAGAGGCTTCAGGATGTTTTCTCTTCCTTGCTTCAGCCTCAGCAGTCCTGGTCTTCTTCAGTTCTGAAGCGGTTGACCTGGCCTTTGGCTTCGAGCTAGTCATTCTAGTTGGGAAGACAATGGGATCTGCTTCCTGCCTTGGTGCGTCGGGTTCAGCCGTAGCGGGCTTCTTCTTCTTCTTTGCGGCCATCCTGGGGTCGATGCCAGGACGCCCAAGGGCCTTGCGCTTCTCAGCCTCATTGTAGGCCTGCACACATTTGTCAGCCAGAACCTTCATGCGCTCACGAGAACCTTGAGCTTCTGCATGTTTCTTGAGAAAGGCTTCCTTGAGCTCGTGCAGCATAATCTTGAAGTTCTTCACCTCTTGCACGCTGAGCTTGGCCATATGCTTCTTGAACTGAGATTTCTCAAAGTCAATCTTCTGCTTCAGTTCAACAATGCTCTGGGCGATAGCTAACTCTGAAGCAATGGCGCCATGGAAGGCGACACTGAGGCCAATGGGTAGTTGCAGATCTTCGAAGCTGATGTTTGGCGTGTCAAACCACTCATCAATGAAGTTGTGGATGATTGTTACATCAAAGAGAGGCAGATCATTGAAGATTTCTGCTTCTTCTTTGCTCTTGATGAGTTGCTCAAGAGCGTCATCTGCAAGATCTTCATCACTTGACAGATCAATGGCATCATTGTGCAGAATGGCAACAGCTGTTAGCTCTTGGCCGGTGTGTGGCAGAGGCATCTTGACCTTCTGGGGCTTGGAGATGTGTGATAAATCTTCGGATTGCACACTGTCTTCAGGAGGTGCAGTTGCCAGTGGCTTCGCCCGTGAGATTTTTGGTGAAGGGGCAGGCTTTGAAGCTTTAGGCTTCTTCAACTTCTTTGGCTTCGGCGCTGCAGGCGCTTCATCTAATTCAGCGTCAGCTGCAGTCTCATTCACTGTAGTCCCTTGAACCAAGATATGGGTGATGAGGCCTTCAAGGTTGTAGAAAGGACCGACGACATTGGGTTCTGCATCACGTGTGCCGTCAGCCCTTGGAGCTGAGGGACCAGGGTTGAAGTCTAGTCCCAATGTCTTCTTGTTTTGCTTCGCTGAGTTCTGGGCAAACTGGAAGTTGCACTTGAACAGAATGTCGTCACGACACCATAGTAGTGACGATGGGTGTGCATCAACAGGCTGTGGCCCACGGACCATGCAGGGATAGAAGCCTTGTTCCATGGCTTCATCTCTGGACCTGGGTTGAAGATTCTTGTATAGGATGTCTCCCCACGGTCTCTTGATGGCATTTTTCTCAGCATATTCCTGGGTTACAAATTGGTATTTGAACCATTATTCTGCCCAATATCTTCGAATCCATTGGATTCGGGTCTTGCACTGATTGTAATCCTCTTCAGGATCTGTCTTGTACAGTTCTGAGAGTTCATCTGGCAGATCTCTAGATGTTTCTCCATGACGCTTTCTGCCATCCTTCCTTGCTGATTTCTCTGAAGCCATGAACTTTAAACTGAAAGGCTTCAACATGTTCAAAGGCTTCAAAGCTTTTCACTTGCTGGACAAACAGGAACTTGCTTCGGGAGAATTTATATGATGTTGTAAGAATTCTGCAAATGAATGCAGACTATGAGAACCAAGGGATTCTCCCACGGACATGTACCTGTGACAGCAGTAAGGTGCGAGGGAAGGGGAAGAGGTCATATGCATTCTCAGAAGATTTTGAATATAAATCAGTTTAGAAGACATTGACCTCATCGTGCGAAGACATTCACTCATAGATAAGGAGTTGGTTCCAGATTTGTACGAATCCAGAGATCAGTACAAGTGAGGAATCTAACTACTTTGTGAAGCATAAGTGAATATACTAGGCATGTTATGAGATGCAGTATGAGAGAGATCTAACTTGTGTGAATAGAAGCTGCTTGTGGTAGAAAGTGACAAAGCCATAGGATCAACAGTGCCGTAAAAAGGAAGTTTTATTTACCACACTAAGAACTGCTAGACGGAGTGGAAGATGAGGCCGAGCAGTTCGATCTTCCGTGCCCTAACTTGGCGACGGAGGACACCTACGGCAACGGCGGAGAGGACGATGTCCGCGGTCGGCGTGAAGACGGCGTCGGAGAGGTTGCGGCAGCGAAGCGCTTCGTCGCCGGCGTCGTCGAGGGCTAGCGGTGGCGCTAGGGTTCGTGCGAGAGTGGAAGAAGAGATAATGACTGCCGTGAAGTGTGTATTTATAGGTACAGGGGCGACACTGAGTTATTACACAGATGCCCCTGGCGATTCGCATCTGAGGAACACGTGGCCATTATGCGGAATTTTGGGGTTTGTTCCACGTCCCACGCACGCCTGGATTGTCGGGTGGTCGTTCCCACTTCTCCGGGTTTCATGTGGAGGAATGAGCATTTAAAAACGGACTTAATGGTTGTCTCTGTATCTTCTGCTAACAAGGATGCAGAGAAGACATTCGACAGTTTCAATAGAATGCATATGATTTGGAGAGATAGAATTTGAGATAGAAAGCATAGAGAGGTTAGGGTCCGATCACATTCACTTAGTTCAAAAGATTCAACAAGAAGACATAGCTATAAGTGAATGTTGTAGAGGACAGAACACTAGTATATATATATAATCAACATAGTGAAGATAATCATGAAGACATGTTGAGATTGAAGCCAAACCAAATGGGAAGACATAGCAAGGTAACGCCATGAGTGAAACACTTCAAAATAGAACATTTGGTGGTGGCGTTACCCACCGTATAGGAAGTATTAGACCCAGACATGGCGCACAATTATCGTGGCGCTCCGAAGTCAAATTCCACATTAATATATTCACACTTAGAATGTATGTCTTCATTGATTGAAGATATACTTTACTTCATGTGTTGCACATCTAAGTCATCAATATGCATAAGGGTTAGGATGTGTGCCTGATCATAGGACATTTGAGGATTCCAGGATATTTAGCTCACACCATAACTTGCAAAATCTCTTCTCATCCAAGGGCTTGGTGAAGATATCTGCCAATTGCTCTTCAGTGTTGACGTGTATGATATCAATATCTTCCTTCACAACATGATCTCTGAGAAAGTGATGACGAATTTCAATGTGCTTTGTCTTCGAGTGCTGAACTGGGTTGTTGGCAATCTTGATGGCGCTTTCATTGTCGCAGTAGAGTGGCACTTGCTTCAGATGAATGCCATAGTCTTTGAGCGTTTGCTTCATCCATAGAAGCTGAGCGCAACAAGATCCAGCAACAATGTATTCAGATTCAGCAGTGGAGAGAGATACACAGTTCTGCTTCATTGAAGACCAACATACAAGTGATCGTCCCAGAAAGTGACATGTGCCTGATGTAGACTTGTGATCAACTTTGTCACCAGCATAATCAGCATCTGAGAATACAACCAGATCAAACTCTGAGCCCTTTGGATACCATAATCCTAGAGTTGGGGTGTGAGCCAAATATCGAAGAATTCGCTTCACAGCTAAGTGATGCGACTCCTTTGGTGCCGCTTGAAATCGAGCACACATGCAAACACTAAGCATAATATCTGGCCTAGATGCACATAGATAAAGTAAAGAACCAATCATGGAGCGGTATACCTTTTGATCGAACTCTTTACCATTGTCGTCAGGACCCATTAGCTTGATTGATTCACTAGATGGAACTTCATCTAGCACATTTGGCAGTTGCTCTCTTTGTGAACCGTTGGTCTCATCGAACCGCACATCCACTGTTTCAACCACTTTGTAATGAAAGAGATTGAAGACTCTGAAGGAGTGCGAATCCTTTCCATATCCAAGCATAAAACCCTCATGTGCTTTTGGGGCAAACTTTGAGGTGTGATGTGGGTCCTTGATCCAGCACCTGGCGCCAAATACTCTGAAGTAACTGACATTTGGCCTTTTGCCAGTAAGGAGCTCATAAGATGTCTTGTTCAGAAGCTTGTGAAGATAAACACGATTGATTGTATGGCATGCAGTATCAATGGCTTTAGGCCAGAATTTTCTTGGAGTCTTGTATTCATCTAGCATCATTCTGGCCATCTCAATGAGTGTTCTGTTCTTGCGTTCGACGACCCCATTTTGCTGTGGCGTGTATGGGGCTGAGAATTCATGTGTGATGCCCAAGGTATCAAGATATGTATCAAGGCCAGTGTTCTTGAATTCAGTGCCATTGTCACTTCTGATATGCTTTATCTTGGCGCCATAGTTGTTCATTGCTCGATTGGCGAAGCGTCTGAAGACATCCTGCACTTCAGTCTTGTAAAGGATTATGTGCACCCAAGTATATCTAGAATAATAATCAACAATGACAAAGCCATAGAGACAAGCAGTAGTAGTAAGAGTTGAGTAATGAGTGGGACCGAAAAGATCCATGTGAAGCAGTTTGAAGGGTCGAGTAGTGGTCATGATTGTCTTCGAGGGATGTTTGGCCCTCGTCATCTTTCCTGCCTCACAGGCACCGCATAAGTGATCTTTCTTGAAATTGACACCCTCGATGCCTATGACATGCTTCTTCTTTGCCAGGGTGTGGAGGTTCCTCATGCCAGCATGCCCAAGCCTCCGATGCCAGAGCCAGCATTCTGAAGCTTTTGCTAGAAGACATACGGCAAGCTGTGGTCCTGCTAAGAAATCTACCACGTACAAATCATCTTTTCGATACCCTTCAAATACTAGAGACTTGTAAGATTCCATTAGAACAAGGCAATGATATTTTCCAAATATTACGATCATGTTTAAATCGCAAAGCATTGAGACAGACATTAAGTTGAAGCTAAGGGATTCAACAAGCATGACTTTATCCATGTGTTGATCCCTTGAGATTGCAACTCTACCTAGGCCCAATACCTTACTTTTACCAGTGCCAGCAAATGTGATGTGGCTCTTGTCGGATGGACGTAAGCTTGAGTCCATAAGAAGGCTTCTTTTGCCAGTCATGTGATTTGTACACCCATTATCAATAATCCATTCTGAAGACGCTGGTGTCATACCCTACAGTGCAGTTTGGGGGATAGGCTTCACGAAGAGCATTGTGAAGCAAAAACATTTGACAAACCAGTGGGTTATGAAAGCTTAGATCCAGATTAGGACTAATAGGGAGAGTCGCAAGCGATTCAGGAACGAAGTACATAGTAAGACCATTCGGGCATTTGATCTTGCGCCCTACAAGATGTTTAAGATCCCCAGCAATAGCGTCAGACGATTTTGGTTTTCTGCTGGAGACCTTTCCCTGCAAAAGAGAGTTAAACTTTCTTAGCCACCCACATCTTCAAGGGTGACTCAGAAGCAATAAGTCTAAGTGCAGCATCTGAGAACTTTGGCTTTGGATCCCTAGCAAACAGTCTTGCAGGCGGACAATAGTACTCATAAGAATAAGCAGAATAGTTCTTGGTCTTATGAACATGGCGGTTTGATGAACCGCTCTCATATTCATATGCCTGAGTATGGTTTCCCTGCAAAACATTTGCGTTAGTGCGACTCAGGTGAGTCCTCTGTCTGTATGAAGCCTTTGGACCGTATGAAGCCTTTGGTCTGAGGTTTGTCTTCTTCAGGTGAGGTGTCATGATGACATTCACAGGAAGATTCTCCAAACACCTTTTCGGAACCCAGATCTTCTTCATAGGCGGTCCATTCCTGCAGTTAGTACCAATGTACCTGGCAAACACTTCACCATTCTGATTCTTAAACAGTTTATAGTTTGCATCAAGGGATTCATAAATGATAATGGGGTTAGCACAAGTGAAGCCAGATAGATTGGATGGATCTGCTGAAGGTTCCTTTGCAGCAACCCACGTGGTTTTGGGGTACTGCTCTGGTTTCCAGTAAGAGCCATCAACATTCATTTTCCTTACGGACCCAACACCCTCTTTCCTCGGGTTTCAGTTCAGAATCTGCTTTTTGAGGACATCACATAGTGTCTGATGCCCTTTAAGACATTTGTACATCCCTGTTTCAAGCAATGTCTTCAACCTAGCATTCTCATCAGCAATAGCAGTGGTATCCTCAGCAGAGGGGTAGTTACCACATCAACAGTTGAAGATATAGCAACAGTAGTAGCAGTAGAACATTCAGCAACAGAAGTAGCATTATCGCGCTCAATGCATTTAAGACATGGTGGTTCAAATCCTTCCTGAGCGGAACTGATCTATTTGGCGCGAAGTGACTCGTTTTCCTTTTGAAGATCTTCATGAGCCGCTCTCAATTTCTCAAGATCTTGCTTCCTTTGAAGATAATCATAGGAAAGCTTTTCATGAGTTGTTGAGAGAGTTTCATGACGACTTTCAAGTTCCTGATACTTAACGTGAAGATTTTTTATGTCTTCAATTAAGGATTCAGATCGAGTCATTTCAGCACCTAACAGATAATCGCTTCTGTCTAACAGTTTTTTAATATGTTCCATAGCTTTCTGTTGTTCAGTTGCAATTTTAGCAAGTGTTTTGTACCTGGGTTTTGAACCACAATCAGAGTCATCGTCACTAGATGTTTGATAGTGAGTAGTGCGTGTGTTTACCTTGGCACCGCGTGCCATGAAGCAGTAGGTAGAAGCGGAGTAGTCCTTGTCATTTGCATCGGTGTCGATGATGAAGTCATTGTCTTCAGTGTTGAAGATGGACTTGGCAACGCATGCTGTAGCCAGACTTGCGACGCCTGAATCGGACTCCTCCTCAGACTCCACCTCCGCCTCCGCCTCCTCAGAAGCGGACTCCTCCTCTGAATCCATTTCCTTGCCAACAAACACACATGCCTTACCAGATGAGCTCTTCTTGTGTGATGAAGACTTTGAAGAAGACTTGGAAGAAGACTTTGAGTATTTCTTCTTCTTCTTCTTCTTGTCGTCAGAGTCATATTCCTTGCTCTTCTTCTTCTTTTTGTTCTCATTGTCCCACTGTGGACACTCAGAGATGAAGTGGCCAGGTTTCTTGCACTTGTGACATGTTTTCTTCTTGTAGTCGTGAGCAGAAGCTTCATCATTCCTTGAGCTTGATTGGGAAGACTTTCTGAAACCTTTCTTTTTGGTGAATTTTTGGAACTTCTTCACAAGCATAGCAAGTTCCCTTCCAATGTCTTCAGGATCATCCGAACTGCTGTCAGATTCTTCTTCAGATGAGGAGACAGCTTTTGCCTTCAAGGCACGAGTTCGCCCATAGTTTGGACCGTAGATATCTCTTTTCTCAAAAAGCTGAAACTCATGTGTGTTGAGCCTCTCAAGTATGTCAGACGGCTCGAGTGTCTTGAAATCAGGACGTTCTTGAATCATCAGGGCTAGGGTGTCAAACGAACTATCAAGTGATCTCAGTAGTGTCTTGACGACTTCATGTTTGGTGATCTCAGTAGCGCCGAGGGCTTGAAGCTCATTTGTGATGTTAGTGAGTCGGTCAAATGTGAGCTGGGCATTCTCATTGTCATTTCGCTTGAAGCAGTTGAAGAGGTTGCGAAGGACACTGATTCTCTGATCTCTCTGGGTTGAGACGCCTTCATTGACCTTGGAGAGCTAGTCCCAGACCAGCTTAGATGTTTCCAAAGCACTCAAACGGCCATACTGTCCTTTGGTCAGATGACCACAGATGATATTCTTGGTAGTAGAGTCCAGTTGAACGAACTTCTTGACATCAGCAGCAGTGACACCTTCTCCAGCCTTGGGAACGCCGTTCTTGACGACATACCATAGGTCGACGTCAATAGCTTCAAGATGCATGCACATCTTATTCTTCCAGTAGGGATATTCAGTTCCATCAAAGACGGGGCACGCAGCAGAGACTTTAATTATCCCTGCAGTCGACATAGCTAAAACTCCAGGTGGTTAAACCGAATCACACAGAACAAGGGAGCACCTTGCTCTGATACCAATTGAAAGTGTGTTATATCGACTAGAGGGGGGGTGAATAGGCAATTTTTATGAAAGTCTTCAAAACATGGAAGTTATGAAGACAAACGATAGAAATAAACCTATTACCCTGCAGCGGAAGGTAGACTACACTAGGCAAGCCATAGTCAAGTATTCAATAGAGTGAAAGCACAATGACTAATAGCAGCAATGTAGTAAGGATTAGGTAGGAAGATATTGTGAAGCCACACAGAACACGCAGTCACTCAGTGAAGACAAAAGATAGTGCGAACATACAATGACTTCACAAGGAGTAATAGTAAGTAAA
The DNA here is from genome assembly GCF_018294505.1 of Triticum aestivum. NCBI lineage: Eukaryota > Viridiplantae > Streptophyta > Magnoliopsida > Poales > Poaceae > Triticum > Triticum aestivum. The sequence goes on along the minus strand of NC_057794.1, from coordinate 429,584,924 downwards.
GGGAAGGGAAGATGAAACCAGTGACTCGCTGAAGACAATGATTTGTTGGACCAGTTCCAGTTGCTGTGACAACTATACATCTGGTTAGGGCGGCTACGTATTTAAACCTTAGGACACACAGTCCCGGACACCCAGTCCTGAACACGCAGCTCAGGACACCCAGTCCTCACAGTATTCCCCTTGAGCTAAGGTCACATAGACCTCGCCCAATCACTCTGGTAAGTCTTCAAGGTAGACTCCCAAACCTTCATAGACTTTGTTCACCGGCAATCCACAATGTCTCTTGGATGCTCAGAACACGACGCCTAACCGGCTGGAGGATGCATAGTCCTCAAGTGTAATAAGTCTTCAGATCACATAGACAAGAAGACTTAAGTGATGCCTAATTCTCTTTGGCTCTGGGTGGTTAGGGCTTTATCCTCGCAAGGAATTCTCTCTCAAAGGCTTCGAGGTGGATTGCTCTCAAACGACAAAAGCCGTACTCTGAATCTGAGCACCCAACCGTTTATGGTTGTAGGGGGTGGGATATTTATAGCCACTTGGCAACCCGACCTGATTTGTCCGAAATGACCCTGGGTCACTAAGGAACTGACACGTGTTCCAACGGTCAGATTTCAAACTCACATGGCAACTTTACTTGGGCTACAAGCAAAGCTGACTTGCCCGACTCTGGACAAGATTCGCTCTCAAAGTCTTCACTCGAAGACATAGGTTTTGTTTAAGCATCACTTCAGTCATTCTGACTGGTTCTCTTGGACCCCACTTAACAATACGGTGGTTCCTATGACTCAACACAGAAGAAGGAGAACTACGAAAGATCTAAGTCTTTGAGCTCCATAGGCTTCATGTGGTGTCTTCTCTTGTCATAGTCTTCAATGTGAATATCTTCATATACCACCTTTGACTTCAATGTCTTCATACATTTTTAGGGGTCATCTCTGGTAGGAAAACCGAATCAATGAGGGACTTCTACCTGTGTTATCCTGCAATTCTCACAAACACATTAGTCCCTCAACTAGGTTTGTCGTCAATACTCCAAAACCAACTAGGGGTGGCACTAGATGCACTTACAATGCCAAGCATCCGGTGAACTTCTGGACGTCTCGAAGTTTGGTGGGAATCGCCATTCTCTCAATGGCCTTGATCTTTACTGGGTTGCATTCGATGCCGGGTTCGGAGACCAGGAAGCCTAGGAGCTGGCCGGCTGGCACTCCGAACACGCATTTCTCGGGGTTGAGCTTGATTTGGAACCGGCGTAGGTTCTCAAATGTTTCCTTGAGGTCTTCCAGCAAGGTGTCGCACTTCTCCATCTTCACCACAATGTCGTCTACGTAGACATGGACATTTCTGCCGAGCTGCTTGAGGAGGCACTTCTGCATGCAACGCTGAAAAGTGGCACCAACATTTCTCAAGCCGAATGTCATAGTCAGGTAGCAAAAGGCTCCGAATGGCGTGATGAAGGCGGTCTTCAGGCGGTCTGCCGGATCTAACTTTATCTGGTGGTATCCTGAGTAAGCATCCAAGAAACTCAACAGCTCGCACCCGGCCATGGAGTCTATCACTTGATCAATCCTTGGCAGGGCAAAGGGATCTTTGGGGCAGGCCTTGTTGAGGCTCGTGTAGTCTATGCACATGCGCCACTTGTTATTCTTCTTTAACACGAGGACCGGGTTGGCGTGCCACTCTGGAAAGAAAACTTCCATAATGAAGCCGGCTGCCAGAAGCTGGGTTATCTCTTCTCCTACAATCCTTCTTTTCTCCTTCGACAGTCGGCGGAAGGGTTGTTTGACTGGTTTTGCGTCTTCTCGGACGTGTAGTTTGTGCTCGGCGAATTCCTTTGGAACACCCGGCATGTCCTTGGGGGACCATGCAAAGATGTCCCGATTCTCACGGAGGAAATCGGCGAGCTCGCCTTCCTATTTGCTGTTTAGGTTTGCCCCGATGACGGCAACCCTCTCTGGGTGCTCGGGGTCAAGAGGTATCTTCTTCGTCTCCTTGGCTGGCTGGAAAGATCCTTGAGCATCATACTCCTTGGGATCGGGGGACAAGGCCGACTGTTTGTCAGCCATGGCCACGACTCGGTCCAACATCTTTTTTTCTTCAGCAATCACAAGGGACTCGGCCAGCCGGCTACTGGCTGCTGCGCACTCGGAAGATTTCTTGTAATCGCCGGCTATGGTGATGACGCCCTTGGTGCTTGGCATCTTCATCTTGAGGTAAGCATAGTGGGGAACTGCCATGAACCTGGCCAAGGCAGGTCGGCCAAGCAATGCATGGTAGGGGCTCTCCAGGTCCACCACTTCAAACCAGATCACTTCTCGACGGAAATTCTCCTTGTCCCCAAAGAGTACATCTACCTTGATCTTGCCAATGGGGGTGCATGACAGGCCGGGTACAATGCCATGGAACACAGTCTGAGTAGGCATGAGTTGCTTTGCCTTGACGTTCAGCTTCTCCAGGGTGTCACAGTACAGGATGTTGATGCTGCTCCCGCCGTCTATCAGCATCGGGAGAAATGGGCGGCGCGTCTGTCCATTGCAAGGGTGGCATCCAGAACCAACGCATAAGAGCCGGGAGATGGCATCACCTCTGGGTGGTCAGCCCAGCTCCTTCTGATAGGTTTTTCTGACCAGTGCATGTGCTCGGCTGGGTTGGCAGCGACCATGCTGACTTCCTGGTGCTCTCGGTGTTTGCTGCGCCGGTCTTCGGGCTGGCTTGTAAAGATGACATAGGAGGCATGCTCGTCTGGGAACTCATCATGCACGGCTCCGACTGCGGGCCGAGCGGTCGGCGGCTGCGGAGCCGGAGGCGGCGGACCGGCAGGCGGAGGCGGCGCGAGCCCTTCGCCTTTGGAGATTCGGGTGAGCCAGTGGCACTTCCGGGTCGTGTGGTTGGACGGCTTCGCGCCGCTGTGGAACTTGCACGGGGCGTCGAGAGTTTGCTCGTAGGAGAAGGCCGGCTGCCAAGCCGGCCTGCAGCCCTTGGGTTTCTTGGGTGCGGGCCGCCCTTCGGGCCGCTCGTCTTCGACTGTGGCCACCTGCCGACTGGCGGAAGGCGGCACGGGGCCCTTGCGCTTATGGTCGTTCTGGTGTGGGTGTCGGCCGGAGTCCCCACCGGCGTCTTGGGCGCCGGGTTGAGTACCTTCCCGGATGCGTCTACCCGGAGTTCGGTCTTCATTGAGGAGTCGGTGGTGGAGTACTTGTCCGCTATGACCAGAAGCTCGTCGAGGGTAGTCGGCTCGTTGTAGAGGAGCTTGTGCTTGAGGAGGGTGCCTTCTCGGCACCCGGCAGTGAAGTATTCTATGGCTTGCACCTCGTGCACCCCTTCGCAAGAGTTGCGAAGCTCGGCCCAATGCGTGAGGTAGTCGCGAGTAGACTCGGCGGGGCCTTGTATGCACAAGGAGAGCTGTCTGGGCTTGGGAGCCCGCTTGTAGGTGCTAGTGAAGTTGCGGAAGAAGGCTTCTGTGAAATCTAGCCAGCTGTTGATGCTGTATGGCTTGAGGCTGTTGAGCCAGGTCCACGCCGTGCCTTGCAGCATGAGGGGCACGTACTTCACGGCAACGCGCCTGTTGCCGTTTGCTATGCTAACCGCCATGGAGTAGTCGATTAACCAATCTTCCGGCTTCACAGAGCCGTTGTACTTGGGCGTGTCTCTTGGGAGCGAGAACCCTTTGGGGAAAGGCTCGTCGCGGATGCGGGGGCCGAAGCAAGGCGGGCCGACATCGTCTTCTTCTTCCAGCACCAGGGATCGCGCCAGGCGGTCGATCCGATGGTGGGCGTCGTTCTCGCCGACTCCTTCACGGTGACCTAGTCGACCGCTGAGAGTCGGATGCGCAACAGGCGGTGGGGTGGGATATCTCTCTCCACGGGGCCGAGGCGGAGGCGGGTTGCCCCGCCACTCCACGGCCCGGGGGTGGCCTTCTGTGTCTCGCTCGATGGAGATTCGGGTTCGGCTTCGGCTGGCAGCCGGCTCTTTCTTGCGCCGCGCGCGGGTTTTACCCGTAGTTGGTGTCCGGGACATCGCGCCGTGATCTTGGTGCGGGGGAGGGCTTTCCACGCGAGCGTCGGCTTCGTGCCGCTGCGCGGCTGCATCGATTAGCTGCTGGATGCGTCGGGTCATGTGGGGGAGTTCTTCGGCCCCAAGTCCGTCTAGCTTGTCTACGGCCGCCTGGGCGGCGCGCAGGTTCTCGAGTGGAGTGGCGTAGACTGGGCGGTCAACTCCTAATGTGTCAGCGACGACAGCGCCGCACTGTCTGACAACGGTGGGCCGGCTGGGCCTGCCTGGGGGCGGCGTGCCAAAGGCGGCGCGATCGGCTTCACGTCGGTGGGCCTCAGTGAGGCGTCTCATGGAAACCAACTTTCGGCCCTCCGTGAGGAGGGCGAGGCGGCGAGCCTCCAGTGCTTCAGCATCGGCATCGGCCGGGAGGGGGATGGACAAGTCGTGGACCGCCGCGTGCGGGGCGTCGTGGGTGCTCTCGTCAGAAGCGCCGCCATAGCCGATGACCATCACCTCGGTGGTGACAGCGTCGCAGCCATCGACCCGGGGAAGCGGGTTGTTGTAGATCGTGTCGTCGGTGGGGAAAGTGTTGAGTGAGGCCGTGTCGGAGTCGACAGGCATCGGATCGGTGGAGCCAACTGACTCCAAGTCCACAGCAGGCTCGCCGGAGACGTGGAGCTGGCCGAGGAGGTTGACGAGGTGGTCGGTGCCCGCGTCGGAGGCGAGCTCGTCGGAGATGAGGGTCTTGTCAAGGAGATCGGCGAGGCCGCTCGCTGTGCAGACGTTGGTGACGCCTTGCAGCGTGTCGTGGCAAGCGCCATCGGGCGTGCCGGGCTGGCTACGCTCGCGGGGGAGGAAGAGGGTTCCCGTCCAGAAGAGGTCTCCGGACGACGGTGCACCTGGCCCCATGGTGGGTGCCAAATGTCGGGTGGTATGTGCGACATATGCCAACGGGTGGCTTATCATTGTGGGAGCCAATAAGACGTCGTCGGTGCCTGGAAGCGGGATGAGGCGAAGACATGCACGCCGGCGAATCTTACCCAGCTTCGGGGCTCTCCGTGGAGATAACACCCCTACTGCTACTCTGCGGGGTCTCCGCATGATCACTAGATGAAAAAGTAGCTACACGATGCTCCTTGAGCTGTTTGGCGAGAGGAGGAAGAAGGGCACTGCTTGCTCTCTTCTCCTCCCTATGTGGTGTCTAAAACTAGCAGGGATCAACCCTTTGCATGGGTGTCCTGGGGGTTTATATAGGCCTACCCCCGAGGATACAATGGTAATCCGGCTGGGCGTGGGGCCCAGCCGTCTGTGTCTACACTCGCCGGCTTCTGCGCCGGCTATTGGGGCCTACCGGCTGGTGGGTCCCGCCGGCTGCCGGCTCCTTGGTCGAAAGGCAGGCCCCACTATCTAGGGCCTTGTCGGTGGCTGGTTACTGTTGCTCAATTCTGGTGACGAGGGCTTCGCCGAGGTGGGCGTGGCTATAGTGCCGCCGTCCGGCGGGTGATCGCTTTAGCCTCACCGCGTCTTGTCTCCTTAATGGGGCGTCTCCTTCGAGGGAGGTGGCAAGCCGGCTGTGGAGAGCCGACTCTGTCTTGGGCCGACTTGGGGAGGCCTGGCCGCCTTCGGGTGTCTCTCTGCCTGAAGGGGCCCACCGCCCGTGGGCCACACTGGCAGCCCGTCATGGATGACATCAGGGTCAACATGGCAACAGTGCTGCACCGGACGGGTCATGGCCACCCTTACGGCGCACTGTGCCAGGCGTGCTCCGGGATTCGGGGGTGGCAGGCTTTACTGTAGCCACGCCCCATCACATTGCCATTATGTGGATGCAGACTTCGAGGGTACGATCTTGACCGCTTTCTGGAAGCCGGCTTCTTGGAGTCGGCCTTCTCGCGACCGGCTTCTCGGAGCCGGCCCTCCCGCGGCTTTCTTCATGAGGGCTAAAGTCGGGTCACCTTCCGATTGCCGGCCTGGGGGACAGCCGACAAGGGGAAGGCGGCCCCATGTCTTGGATTCTTGAGGGCCGGATCGGCTCGTAATTTTTTCAGAAGGGCCAGGGGGAGCCGGCTAGGCTACCCATGGCTATTTAGTCTGACAAAAACGAAGACAAAAACCCAACAATGAGGAATATCATAACTTAGTGCCGGAAATGGCAAGAGTTGGAATACAAATATGGCAAGTTACATATGGGGTGTTACACCGGTGCACTAGGGCGTGAGGATGTCCTTGATGGATCCGTATGTATTTTTCTCTTTCCGTCAAATCCATGTAGTAATACTACAGTAATTATCTTACCTTTCGCATTAACTTCATAATTTTCATACGTACTCCATGCATGAACGGCGCCAGAACCAAACTTCTCATTACTCTAGGCAAAATCGTTATTTTCTATCTATCGGTCGCGCCATGGAGCAGAACCAAATTTTACAAGTTACGAGTTCAAAAGGAAAAGCCTGCCATGTTCGCGTCGCACCCCCACACGGTTGGTCTGGCACACCGCTCAAGCAGGAATGTGTGCGGTGTTGCATTTTCACTTACAAGTGGGACCGCAGTTGAGCAAACCGACTATCGGCAAACCCCCACCCCGCCCACCGTGCGATGGCTGAGAAAACAGGAGGGAGAAGAGATGGCTGTAGCATGGAATCCAAGAAAATTGGTGTCGAATGGGACTCGTGTGGGTGGCATGTGCCGTACTGCTAGACGTGAATGCTGCCCATGCCACCCCACTATATCGAGCCTATATCGAGGTACGTATAACAAATTTCCTGCAGTCCATGCTCAGCCCTCCTCTATCTCTCTTCTCAGCCAGCCAGCGGACACGCGGAGCCCATCATCTATTTGCTCACATGCGGCCCCACATGTCAGTGAAAACGCAAGAGGACCCACTGAACCTGCACATCTTTCACCTCGACGTGCTAGTGATGAAAAACAAATCCAATAAAGATCTTCGGTGGCCGCTTTTGGAGTTACTCATGAGTAGTAAGATTCTATTTATAGTTTAACCCAAGATGCACATCTCGTGGCTTCAACTACCACTCTATTTTCTTTCATGACACGACCTGGATGCTGGATGTCCCACGTGTCGGCAAAAGGAGGAAGAACCCGACCAAATCTTCGGTTGTGCTCTCGGATTAGACTAGTTGTGCTAACTTAAAATTTTTATTGTGTACTCCCTCCGTTCCAAAATACTTGACTTCCATTTCTCCAAAAATGGATGTACCTATATACTAAAACATGTCTAGACACATATATATTTTGACAAATAGAAGGCATGTATTGTGCAATGGAGGGAGTAGAATGGATGCAAGTTTTTGTATTGGGAAGAAGTGTACATCCATATATTGATAGAGCACAATTTAGTAGATGTTCTATCACTTTTAGCTAGCACAGAGGCTAGAGATGAGATTAGTGCACTTGTTGATACTCCTACTAGAATAGAGGCTAGACATGAGACTAGATGCGAGGAAGCAATGTCTACTTCTTTACACTCGAAGAAGAAAGAAGCACGCAAGATCGAGCCTCCGCAGATCAACAATGAATGCATCGAGAAGGCACTAATCCAACTTACAGGAGTAGTAAAATGTATTCTTGTGGTTCTTATTTTCTTTGGTCTTGCTTTTCTAGTCAAAATTATCGTTGGAGTTCATGCAAAACGGAGGTCCGTTTGGGGTCGTGCGTTGGAGTTGGCCTTACAAGTGGGACCGCAGTTAAGGAAACCGACTATCGGCAAACCCCCACCTCGCCCGCCGCGCGATGGCTGAAGTTAGAGAAACGACGAGGTTGAAGAGATTGCTCTAGCACGGACTCCAAGAAATAATATGGTGTCAGATGGATGTCGTGGTGGTGGCGTGTGCCGTACTCCTGGACGTGAATGCTTGTTCTGGCCCATGCCACCCTACTACTCCTACTACTTACTCCTACTATATAGTACTAGTATCGAGGATTCGAGGTGCTGGTTACGTACAGCGAACACATTAACATATGGCTACAGTAAAAACACCCGCCCGACGCGCGAAGCATGTGAAGCTAGTACAAATAGTGTACTACTATTGTTGATTGGCCTCATCCGATAACCTGTTGCAATGCACGTACAATTATGTATTCGGAAAATATTTTTTGCCTCATCGCACCACTCACTCAGAGAAGCGACTCGAAAGCCATTCATAAATTTAGTAAGTTTATCACAGGCATATCATTTTATTACATACAACAGGTCATCAACCCACATCGACAACAAGGATACATTATAAATACTAAAGTTTTCACCACACAAGAAATAACAAGCAATGAAATGAACTTCAACTCAACCATTCCTCGGCATTGGAAACGCTTTCTTTGAACCACAAGTGATTCTCTGGGACGGGCCATCGATTGTCGATCTGGAAACCAACGCAGGACTGATCATCCAGGCTGAAGCGGCCTACTATATCATTACTAGGGTAGGGAACCACCCAAATGTCCGAGGTATAGACACAGTTGCTTCTCATAAATGGTACTGTTAATGTTGTGTCAACAGCAGTTGGATCGCCTTTCACCATCATCGGATAGTTTTGTCCAAGGAAGAGCGAGTTTTCTCCAAGACTATCAATTCTGTACTAGGGAGAAGGAGTTGGCGCTAGCACACTAGTATCCATCCCGAATACCATGCAACGGGTGTTGGAATAGGTCCGGAGAGTGCGACCATGGGAGACTACACCTGCTTCCTTAGCAGTAACATCATCAGTGGGCTGTATACACACAAGAAGAGGTGATCCATCGGAATTAGTTGCCAGGCGCCACAGAGTATATGGGCGCTACTCGTCCTCATGCTTGTGATCATCACCATCGTCATCTCCCCCTTGGTTATAAAATTTTTCAAGTATAGGTGGTGGGATGTTCACAGGACCTTGGAAACACAAGAAGAAGGTTAATTAGTAAAGGGAAACTTGCTAACCCGCATGCATGTGGATGAAACAATTATAATTACGGTGGAAGACAAACGTACCGAAACTATGAGGATCCCATGCAAAAACAGTGCCACGAGTGGTGGCAGCAAACACAAGGCCCTCGTATTGAATTGCATCACAGTACTCATCCGTGTACAGAAACTGATTTTTGAGCAATATCCATCGAGTCGAACCACAAGGACGGCAACAAGCTTGTCGAAGATAGCAACAACTTGATAGTTGTTGTAATTCCAAGAGCGGTTGGGAACTCGACAAATTGCTATCTTCCGTAGAAGACAGTCACCATGATCGTATTTGAACGTGCGTACAATACCGGTGTGCTCAACCTCTGGGCAGTCTGCTGAGATTTTTGGAAGTGGAACCCGGTCACGAGTGTACACATTCACAAGTTCCCACTCGCAGTTGGACCCAATGTAAACAACCCAATCTCCATTTGCGCCCGCCCAAGCCTTGCCCTCAAGCGATGGCATCTTAACATCATACGTATCATTATCAAGCGGCATCAACTGGCACAGGGCGAGGCCTCCGTCGTGCCGGCGCCAGTCATCAGGGTCACGGCGAAGAAGATAGGGGAGATCAAACCGCTCCTTGACTCTTGGGTTCTTTGTAATGATGTTATTAGTTGAGTCGAGAATGGGCTTGAACGAACCTGCCATGCTAGCCGAGGTGATGACGTCGCACCGATCAATGAGTTCCTCCACCACGTCATCTTTCAGATCGGGGCAAGAATAACGGGGTCGTTTCCGGCCTGTTCCCTCCATGGAGAAGACGATCGAACAATGGCAGAAGAAAGGGTGAAGGGCTGAAGGAAAATGGAGGAGGGAGAGGAAGAGCGTGCGACAACAGTTCCAAATCGAGAGGGAAAGGCGAAGAGTCGGTGGACGGTTGCGAGTTTGCCACGGTTCACGAAGAGGCGCCCCGGCCTACACGTCCGTTCGGAAATACTCCTACTACTCGTCGTCGTCTCACTGATATGTTGGAACGGGACCACATGTCAACGAAACATGGTGTGTAATTTCTCATGCAAAATGCGATCTGGCCGCGTTGGCCCGAGGTGCCACATTAGTTATCGACCTTTATTCTTTTAATGGCATGCCGATCAGTTTTGAAGCACGACTAACTGGTACTGTACGCAGAGAAAATATAAACTACTCTACCACTACTCCACCTCCAGTACTAGTAGTATAAAAAAGATATATAGGCTAGAGCTTGAGCGCTTTCTTGCTAAGGGCTGCCCACTTGCTTCTCACACTATCACCCTCTCTCCAGATCTAAAAAAAGATGGCCCCTCTCTCCCTCCTCACCGGTGGTCACAGATCCGCCAGGGAAGAAAAGGACGTGCAGTGTTGATGCATTCGTGGTCGGCGAGCGAGGTCACGCACTGACGACAAGGCCGTCCTCTCAGACCTAGCGCCCGCGCGGGATGGCCTCCGTCCCCAAGCTCGCTGCCGTAGTGTGTGCGGAGGACAACAACCATGAGCGAAGCCACTTCCCACAGACCCTCAGGTATACTACCTCTTTTCGAACCATAACCTTGTTCTATTGCCCCATCTGCCACGTCATTGCATGTGGATCTTTTTCCACTCCACCATCTTCCCAATTTGCTATCCTCTGCTCTGATGGCCACGCAGACGAAAACCATAATTTGCACTATTAAAGGAAACCCTACTTCATGCAGACTAATCCATGTCTGGGTTGAAAAAGGAAAGGAAGGGAGACTGTACTGTCCGAGAGAGTAGGCATCAAACCCGCATCTAGGTTGAAAAGGGGAAATCAGTAGCTAAGGAACAAGTCTCGTGTCTCTTGGTTGAAGAAGGGTAGAAAGGCATGACAACGCAATAGAGAATGACCAGGTCGATCGGTTTGTTGTCCTCGCATAGGAAAAAGGTGGCTAAAGAGAACAAAAATGGGACGTAATCCACATATGCTGCCTGGATATTTGTTGCTCTGGGCAACCATACCTCCCTCACCACTCTGCGTCCGTGGAGGTACATCGTACTGGTGCGCCCACTGTCCGAATGGGCCTCCCATGCTCTTATTGCCACTTTTTTTGCTGTTAGTATAACGCCAGCAGTCAAGTCAAGCAATGCTACTGCTAAAGTGATGCCACATTTAACTAATGCCGCTCTCAGTCTAATGCCACCGATAAATTTAAGCAATGACATTTAATGTCACTGGATTATTTCAGGGTTAGCTGTTGATTGTGGATGTATTAAAGATTTTTCAGCTAAGGCATTCTAATGTTGTTGCACAGCCAATATACCAATGATGAAACTTGTTACTACCTTCAGATTTTTGCACTGTTAATGCTTATAGATTACATACCTCACTTTCATGAGATAAGTTAATTTTTTTGTACAGTGTCACCAAAATGCCAAGGCGCTGATGTCATTTTATTTTGGTTAAACTGCACAGACAATTATGAAGACAAGAGGAAAGGTCAAGAGTGGGCACCTCCTCCTCTGACTATTCTCTTGATTCGTTCGATCAAGTTTTTATGTTTGATCGATTATCAAGATTGGGATAGCAATTTTTAAGGTCCCCCCAAGTTTGAAATGATATTTACCTTAGAGGTACATGGTTTGCAATTTTTTAAACTGTCATTAGTTAATAATGCTAGTTACCTTCAGACTTTTGTATTTGGTTTAATGCTCATGCACAGCTACTATACCAATGCTGAAACTTGTTACCTTTACATTTTGTATTGTTAATTCTTATAGAAACCTTCCAGTGCTAGAGTTTATTGAAATCTATTCAGTAAAACCATTGTACTATACCCTGTAATAAACTAACTACTCTATTGTTGCACTAGCCACTGTATTAGTGTATATTTGTAGTATTCGATGGTGTTGCATTAGCGTATGGACATAAATAAAGTGTGGCAAGCTTTCCCAGATATGTGCTCAAGAAAACTACTACCTGTTTTTCTAAATACTAGACATTTGGGTACTTAAATTGAACCGTGAAAACGTCTTATATTAAGGAACAAAGGGTGTAGAGTTCACTCAAATTATGCCGGTAAAGCTAGTCACACCTTTGTTAAAATTAATGTCCATTATGTTGTTGGAGGAGGTCTGTATGTTTGTCTCTAATGCCTGTCGACTACATACCTGACATCATAATGTAATGTTAAGTCATTTCCTTTTGTACAGTGTCACTGAATTGTCAAGGCGGTGATGGCATTTTATTTTAGTAGAACTGCATAAAATTTGCTTAAAAGAAGAGGAAATGTCAGGAATGGCTCAGTTTTTTAGAAAAATACTATGTATACCTTCCTGACATCAGCCGTTGTTGCTTTATTTATTCCTTCAAACAGGTGGTTAGAAATAGTCTTGCTACCTTTTCCCATTAAGAAATTGGAATACTTATATTTGTGAGTCTATGCTTCAACTAGTGCCACTTTTAGAGTAATCACACTTTCAATATCTATGCAAACAGGGATGCTCGATTTTAGTGGAACTGCACAAAAAGTCCAACTGGTTCAACATTAGGAGCATGTTTTTTCCAAACCTTTATATCCAATTGGTGGCATTATGAGCTTTTCATTACGAAGGTACATGGTTTCCTACTATCTTGCTACTCTTTTTGTATTGTCATTAGATAGTCATACTAGTGGTTTGCATGTGAATTTATTGGCAGGGTGGACCTACATTGGAGGTGCAGGACGGGATTCAATGATTGGATGCTCAATTTCTTTGTATCGATTTCACCTCTTCCATCACTGCGAACATGGATATCCTTGGTCTGATGAAGAATAAGTGCTATATTTCTGCTCTGAACCAGCAAATCAATTCAGTATGAAATTGTCCAGGGCAAAACATAATTGTATCAGATTGTCCAGTGCAGAACATGATAGATGCTAAGTGGAAGAGACATGTTTAAACCGAAAATACAAGGTGTGGTATATATTTACTAGCTGCTTGATATTTGTGCAGACAGAGATGTCTGCCCATTGCTATTTGGCAAACAAACAAAGTGTCCGCAATTTTGGTTGAACTGCACAAGAGAATAGTATAGTCACTGCATGCAGTGCCATTTGAAAATAGATACAGAAAGATTGGATAGTCACTTCATGGATTGCAGAAAAGTAGTATTGTACTATTTATTGGCCAACACTAGGTGCTTCATTGCTTTGGTCTGATTATACAATGGGCACCATTTTGCCTAAGTTAAAGTTTGTATTCTGAAAATAGTCTTGCGGTGTGATCGAGAGAAGACCAAATCATATTGCAGTGGATGTTCCTCCATCATGTGTGGTTCATTCTCATGGTTCCAGCTATTGGTGAAACCACTTACATTTGCAAGAGGAATTGTAGACTTCACAAACAAATTTGTCTTTCAGTCTGTACTGAATGCTGGCCAAGAGAAGCATCCATGTTAGTAGGAAGAACAAATGTTTTTCTAAATCTTTGCTTTTGGAGCTACATATTTGTATATGATCTATGAATCATTGATATGCATTAACATGTTAATCTTATGTATGGGAATCATACTAGTTAGTTTTAGTTGCGACGCAAGATCCGACGTGGCTGATCTTTGCTTTTGGAGCTACATATTTGTATATGATCTGTGAATCATTGAGATGCATTAACAGTTACTTATTTCTGTTCGCTCAGTGTTTACAAGTTACTGATCGATCACTAGCTAGCCTACAAATGCGCTCCTGGCAGTTTTATTTGCGACGCAAGATGCAAAGTGGCAGTTTTTTGAATAAAAATGCCTACCTCTAAAGAAACTGACAAGCTACACTATCGATCCTACACGGATAAAAATGCCTACCTCTGAAGAAGTTTAAGCCTAATTAATTCTGTGAGCAAAGCAGCAAGACCAAGTCATGGCAATAATTAACGGCATGCAGAAGTTTAAGCCTAATTAATTACAGCAATTTAAGTGGCTGCTTGCGTGCCCTCGGCTGCGACTCGTTGCTTGCTGCTTCGCGTACTGCCTGCGAGCGATTCTGAGTGTCTGCATGCAGCCGGCCGTAATTAAGGCAGCTAACTGATGCGAAAAAATATACGCTTTAATTGTTGCGGGCTTTTTAAATCCGTGGAATTATTATTGACAAGGAGGGAGATGATTCCAGTGCACTCATTTGACCGCCATGCCGGCGTGCGACCCAGACGGGACGGGACGACACAGTCATAATTTCAGTTTCTCTAGTTTTCCACGGCAAGCTGGCGCGCTAAGCCATTATGCATTGAATTCCAATCACCGTCGCGCTACCTTCCGCCTATAAGTACTGCTTCCTGACCTTCTCCGGTGCCACCGTGACCCAACTCGCCATATCCTCATAAGCCCCCACCGGCCCGACGTTGCTCGCCACGTACGCCATGCCCCCGCCCGTCCGCGGTAGGCGACGCCGGAGGGCGATCACCACTGGAACTAGTGTTCGGGTTTTTACCGGAAGGCAGACGGAGGGTGGAAGCATTTTATCTATCTTTAGATGGAAATGCGGAGATCGAGGAGTTGTTGGAGCGCGACTGCATGGCGGAGGAGCAGGAGTTTTTGGAGCGTGACCGCCTGGCGGAGGAGCAGTGTATGGCCGATTTGCACTGCCAACGGGACATGGAGCAGCAGCGCACCGACGCTCTAAGTCGCAAGCAGAGCGCCCGCAACTAGGCCGACTACGTGGAGGCCGACGCCCGGCAAATAGCCCTGGAGGCTGTCGAGCACGCACACGTTCGTGACGCCGATTTTTACTACCAGCTCGTCAAGTGGGTTTCCCTCCTGGAAGTTGAAGCTTTGGTGGACCATGTCGGCATGGAAAGGGCCAATGCACGTGAGCAACACGCCCTATCGCACCTCTTGCAAGTCCGAGGCGAGGCGCACGACGCCGGTACTGGCGTTTAGCGTGTACCACAGATGGCGACCGGCATCGTCTAGTTAGCTAAGAGTAAGTTAGTACTTGTACGCTACTAGAGTATTAGTGGGAGTAGATAGTTGGCTATGATGGTTGTCAACATGGAAGTTTAGTACTCTATATGTGGATCAGACCTGTTACTTTGCTCTGAATGTTGAACTTTCCGTTTGAACGTATGGAATGGGCTGTTATTTTTTTAAATGGGTTGTATTTGTCCTCCACGGGTTTAGAGGCTGACTTGTGGGCCTAGCAAGTTGACGCGTACACAATCAGGAAATGATTGTACGTGGAGAGGATGACAGAAGGGACCCGCCAAGGTCATGGCAGTACACAAGCAAGTGCCTCCTTATTTCAAGCCAATAAAAAAATGGCTCCTCCTAGTGGATTTCTGACATCTGGGTCCCATGCCATTGTCAACGTAGTCAATAAACGAGAGAATTGCACAACGAGCGGCTGACACCAGGGACCCAGCAGCTCGCCCAGTTATTTTTGTTTTGGGTTAATTTGATAAATGCCACTCCAAATCTGGTGTATCCGAGAAATGCCACTGCAATTTACAAACTTTGAAAAATGCCATTTCATGCCATTTCTAGTGGCATTTTTTGAAGTCTGCAGTGGCGTCTTTCAAAGTTTGCAAAAATTGCAGTGGCATTTTTCAAAGTTTGGAAATTGCAGTGGCATTTTTATGAATCGCCATAATATGAGTGGCATTTATCTAATTTATTTTTGAGACGGAAGCAGGGTGTCAACTGGGCTGTGCGGGACACTCTCGCATGTCTAGACAGCCTTTTCTTTTATGTTTACCGCAGACCAGCCCAGTAGTTTTTTTTCTTTCTGAAAATGGCTAGCCCAGTTTTTTTGTGATTTGTCAAGTAAGTTGCTTTATCAGGCCTGTTGAGCTGCAAATCTTTCAAGACAAGGAGAGCTTCATTCGGCTGACCGAGAAAATGGCCTATCAGTAATGAGAAATGGGATGTACATTTTTAAAACACATCAAACCGGCAATTAGTTTCAAATATCTTTTTTTTCATTTTGAGATTTTAAATTGCATTAATTTTTATGCGTGGACAATTTATTGGATTTTATATTGATATACATTTATTTTTAAAATCAGTTTGAATGTGACTCAAAATTTCGGGATTAAAAACAGTTCAGACCGCACCGACATATGCAAAATTTTGTATAATTTTTTAACGAGAGAAGTGCATATTTCAACCCTCAACTTTTGCCCTAGTCTAATTTACAACCCCGAACTCCAATACCATCTAAATTACAACCCCCAACTCTCAAAACCGGCCAGGATTCAACCCTCCTGTCTCTGTTGACCGGTTTTGACCTGATTGACCGGTTTTGACCAGTCAACAGGTCCAGTCAGCATGCCACATCAGCAAAAAATGCAAAATTTCCAAGGAAACAACCTGTAAAATCGAAGAAAATCCAGGAAAAGAAATAAGAAATCCAATTTCCAAAAAACACAGAAAATAAAAAAACGAATTTCCAAAAAAAATCCAGAAAAAACCCAAAAACTCAAATTCCAGAAAAAATCATTTTTATTTTCCCTAGCTTTTTTCGCGAACAATTTTTTCGGAATTTTGCCTTTTTATATTTTTTCCCTGATCTTATAGATTTTTATTTACTTTTTCTTGAAATTTTGAAAAAAATTCTGACGTGGCATGCTGATTGGACCCGTTCACTAGTCAAAACTGGTCACCCTAGGTGAAAAACAGTCAACAGGGAGGGGAGGGTTGAATCCTGACCGGTTTTGAGACTTGGGGGTTGTAATTTAGACGGTATTAAAGTTCAGGGTTGTAAAATAGACTAGGGCAAGAGTTCAGGGTTGAAATATGCACTTCTCTCTTTTTTAACCGTGGCCTGTAATGCTAATAAAAAGAATACGGGCTCCAAAAAACCCGTAAGAATTAGCAAATGGGCTGTAAATTATTTGAAATAATGGCAGATGGGATGTATGCTGTTTTCCACAGATTTGAGCCTTTTCACAGATGGCCTGTATACTGTTGGATGTCCATCCAACGACCGTCGTGCTTCTTCAATCTCTGCTCTTCCTGCTCCAGCTGCTCAAACAAGCGCTGGCGGGACTGCCTGCTCCCTCCTTCCCGCGACCGGCTCTGCTACCACGCAGGCCTCACCGCCCCATCATACTCCCATCGCTGGCCTAGCCATCCGTCTACTCACGCACACCTGCTGTTATTCTCCGGCGACGGCAGACAAACCAATAAACCCTCATACAGTCATACTCCCCTCCGCGTGGGAAACAAAAACAACTGCCGAGTCTTCCCTGCCTCCATGTCGTTCCCTTCCTAGGCCTCGCCGTTGTCCACCGCCCTGGTGCTCTCGGCGTGGCGTGGTCAACATGGTCAATGACCGACATGCATCTGAAGTGGACTGTACATGGAGAGGCTGACAGCTGGGTCCACGGTCGCACGCAAGGAAATGCCTCCTTATTACACGCAAAATAATGATTCCTCCACCTGACATTTGGGACCCACCGAAAGGGCCTCTGTATTTTGCGAAAAAAACGTTACCGCCGCTGACAGCTCGGACCCACCAGCTATATCTTCGCACGCAAGGAAGTGCCTCCTTATCACGCACAAAAAAATGAATATTTCCCTTGCTAGTTGGGACCTAGTATAGTGGGCCTACTAAGTTGACGAGGATGAAGGGCTTTGTCAACTTAGTCAATACGCATGATTCTAGCTCGACTGACCGTACGATGTCCATCCAACGGCCGTAGTGCTTCTTCAACCTCTGGTCTTCTTGCTCCAGCCGCCCAAAGCAGCGCCGGTCGTGTCGCCTGCTCCTGCCTCCCGTGGCCGGCTATGCTGCCGCGGAGGCCTCACCGCCCCCATACTACTCCCACCGCTGGCCAGGCCATCCCTCCACTCCACTCACCCACACCCCCTGTTATTCTGCGGCGACGGCAGCGCAGCCGAACCAGTGAACCCTCGTACTCCTCTCCGCATGGGCATCCACTGTCGCGTCTTCCCCGGCTCCGCGTCGTCCCCTTCCTAGGCCTCGTCGTCGTCCACCGTCGTGGTGCTCTCGGCGCGGCGTAGTCAATGTGGTTAACGACCGAATTCCATCGGAAGAATACTGTACATGGAGAGGCTGACAGCCGGGTCCATGGCAGCCGCAAGGAAGTGCCTCCTTATTACGTGGAAAATTATTATTCCTCCACCTGACAGCAGGGACCCACCGGATGCCCACCAGTATTTCGCGAAAAAAACGTTTGCCCCTGACTGTTGGGACCCACCCGAGGACCACCGTATTTCACGAAAAAAACGTTCCCCCTGCTGTCAGCTCAGACCCACCGGAAGTGCCTCCTTATTACACACAAAAAATGAATACCCCCTGCTAGCTGGGACCCACCTTGGTGGGAGGCTGACTTGTGGGCTTACTAAGTTGACGGGGACGGAGGGCTTTGTCAACTTAGTAAATATAAATGATTCTAGCTCCAGTGACCGTACGATGTCCATCCAACGGCCGTAGTGCTTCTTCAACCTCTGGTCTTCTTGCTCCAGCCACCGAAAGCAGCGCCGGTCGTGCCGCATGCTCCTGCCTCCCGTGGCTGGCTGTGCTGCCGCGGAGGCCTCACCGCCCCCTACTATTCCCTCCGCTGGCCAGGCCCTGCGGCGACAGGATCCTCACACAGCAGCCGAACTAGTGAACCCTCGTACTCCTCTCCGCACGGGCTTCCACTGCCGTGTCTTCCCCGGCTCTCCGTCGTCCCCTTCCTAGGCCTCGCTGTCGTCCACCGCCCTGGTGCTCTCGGCGCGGCGTGGTCAACGTGGTCAAGGAACGACTTCCATCGGACGTGGACTGTACGTGGAGAGGCTGACAACTGGGTCCACTGCCGCAGCAAGGAAGTGCCTCATTACGCGGAAAATAATGATTCCTCCACCTGACAGCTAGGACCCACCAGACAGGCCACTGTATTTCGTGAAAAAAACATTTCCCCCTGACTGCTGGGACCCACCAGCTACATCTTCGCATGCAAGGAAGTGCGTCCGGGCAAAAAAAAACGATTCGCCCCCCTGACTGCTGGGACCCACCAGCTACATCTTGGTCGCGACCCACCTGGTCGAAGCGTACGTAGCGTTGTCATTCTGGTCACGAACGTGTACGTACATATATACTGGTGGATGTAGAGGCGTGCACGTGTCGTAGTAGAGGCGCGCACGTAGCATGTACACGTACCTACAGCGGCCAGGGTGCAAGAAAGAAAATACGGCCACGTATGTGTACATACGGGCGGGGTCTCAAACGCCTACTCGCGCATACGTATGGCCAGGGCTCGTGTAGATGGCTGGGTCGGAACGGAGAAACAACGTTGTCGTCGTGTTCATGGGGAGGCAATGGAATGCGTCATGTTCATGGGGAGGCAACGGAATGCGTCGTGTTCATCGGGAGGCAACTGAACGCGTGGGAGCGAACCGGCTGGGTCGGAACGGAATGCATGGTCGTGTTCATCGGGAGGGCTTGGATGGAACAGGCGATGGAAACGAGGCCTGGTGTACCGCACAATGGAGGAAACAGACCTCCTACATTTGGAACGGGGTCCTGTTGATCGGGAGGGGTCTAGCGTACCACAAAACGGAGGAAACAGACCTCCTACGGTCGAAACGGGGGTCCTGTTGATCGGGAGGGGTGTGGCGTACCGCAAAACGGACGAAATGGACCTCCTACGGTCGAAACAGGGATCCTGTTCATCGGGAGGGGTGTGATGTACCACAAAATGGGACTCCACGGGATACTGTTCATCTCCACCATCGACCTCCTCTAGCCTCCACGGGCTACCGTCGACCTCCTCCAGCCTCCACGGGCTCCTATTCATCCATCCTCCATTGCGCACTACTCCACCGGCTACTGTTCAACCACCCTCCACCGTCTACTGTTCATCCAGCCCTCCACACCATGGGGTCCTGTTCAACCACCCCTCCACGGGCACCCCTCCATCGTCTACTGTTCATCCAGCCCTCCACCACACCACGGGGTCCTGTTCATCCAGAGGCAACGCCATCGCTCACTATTCATCCAACCCCGCCCCCCCCCCCCGCAGCGCTCACTGTTCATCCCAGAGGCAGCATCGATTGGCTTCAGTTAGCAGCAGTAGCGAAGGAATCGCTCAATCGGGTTCAGTTAACATCCATCGATCGATCGCTCGGGTTCAGTAACGCGTAGCCTGTAGTGCAATCGCTCGGGTTCAGTTAGAGCCCAACGCCTCGCTCGGATTCAGTTAGAGCCAACGCCTCGCACACATGCGCGTACGTGTACGAGAGAAACGCGCATCGCTCGGCCCCTGACCTCCCACCGTAACCGGGAACTCCACGAAATTTTCCTCCCCCTCGCTTCTACCATGATTTTTTCCATCATGGACGACCCAAAGAATGTCATGCAGCTGCGTCTCCGGCCCGCCCAGGACGAAAAGCCCATTTTCTATCATGATGTTTTGTCATAGAAGTAGGAGCCCACCACATCTATGATGATACCGGGTTTTGTCACAACTATCGTCATAGAAGTGTCATATGTATGACAGAATTTTTTTCGTTTGGCCCAAAATGTCACGGATGCGTCTTTTTTGTAGTGAGCAGGACTCCTCCTGGCGCGCCTCCTCCTGGCCGGCCGCACCTCCCCCCTTGCTCCTTTATATACGGGGCAAGGGGGCACCCGAGAGACACAACAATTGATTTGATCTTTTAGCCGTGTGCGGTGCCCCCCTCCACCATATTCCACCTCGATAATACTGTAGCGGTGCTTAGGCGAAGCCCTGCGTCGGCAGAACATCATCATCATCACCACGTCGTCATGCTGACGAAACTCTCCCTCAACACTCGGCTGGATCGGAGCTCGAGGGACGTCATCAGGCTGAACGTGTGCTGAACTCGAAGGTGCCGTGCATTCGGTACTTGATCGGTCAGATCGTGAAGACGTACGAGTACATCAACCGCGTTGTGCTAATGCTTCCGCTTTCGGTCTACGAGGGTACGTGGACAACACTATCCCCTCTTGTCGCTATGCATCACCACGATCTTGCGTGTGCGTAGGAGTTTCTTTGAAATTGCTACGTTCCCCAACATAGGGATCAAACCCTAACAAATCTAACTCAATTACATGATAAATCTCATCCAACCCATCACCGTCCAGCAAGCCTATGATGGAATTACTCACGCACGGCGGTGAGCATCATGAAATTGGTGATGGAGGATGGTTGATGATGACGATGGCGACGGATTCCCCTCTCCGAAGCCCCAAACGGACTCCAGATCAGCCCTCCCGAGAGAGATTAGGGCTTGGCAGCGGCTCCGTATCATAAAACGCGATGAATTCTTCTCTCTAATTTTTTTCTCCTAGAACGTGAATATATAGTGTTGGATTTAAGGTCAGTGGAGCTCCAGGGGGCCCATGAGGCAGGGGAGCGCCCTGTGGGGAGTGGGCAGGCGCGCCTCCCACCCTCGTGGACAGGGTGTGGGCCCCCTGGCCTTGATTCTTTCGCCAATATTTTTTATTATTTCCAAAAATAATCTCCGTGAAGTTTTAGGTCATTCTGGGAACTTTTGTTTCTGCACAAAAATAACACCATGGCAATTCTGCTGAAAACAGCGTCAGTCCGGGTTAGTTCCATTCAAATCATGCAAGTTAGAGTCCAAAACAAGGGCAAAAGTGTTTGGAAAAATAGATACGACGGAGACGTATCAAGGACCCATGGAGGATGACATGTGTCTATGGGGAGGTGCAGACCCATCTTAGACACCAAACGTGGACTGTACTTAAAAATATCAGTACTTTAAATGGCCTTCCATGGTTGTGCATAGGCGATTTCAATTAAGTGTTACGTCCAAGTGAGCATGAAGGTGTAGGAGAACGCAATAATGCACAAATCCAGGCATTCAGAGACACGGTGGACGTTTGCATGTTGCTTGATTTGGGCTATAAGGGATGTTTCTGGACGTTTGAGAAGAAAGTGACTGGTGGCTCATTTACTCGATGCCGTCTTGACAGGGCGTTGGCAAATTCAGATTGGTTGGCGAGATTCCCGTTAGCCTCTATAACACACGAGGTTGCGGCGTCATCGGACCATATGGCTTTGCTTCTGGATCTTAGAAGAGTTAGGGGCGAAAGGGCAAAGCGGGAGTTTAGATACAAGACCATGTGGGAGACTCACGCGGGCATGAGAGATATGTTGGTTCAAAGCTGGGAAACCGAAGCTCCCTGCAAGTCGGTAGAAGATATATGATGCAAGATCGAGAACCTGGCTAAAGGACTTGACAGATGGAGTAATGACATGTTCGGAAGCGTGAGTAAGGAAATCAAGCATCTAAAGAAAATGCTAGAAGAGCTGCAGTCTGATCCTTTACGGACGGGGCCGTCACATGTTGAACTCAAAATAAATGAACATCTCATTGAAATGTATCACCGTAAGGAGATAATGAGGCGCCAGAGGGCGAGGATAGATTGGCTGACGGCAGGTGACAAGATGTAACGCCCATGACACGGCTATATCTCCCATGTATCGAAGCTCGATTTAGAGGCATAACCGCATTGTAAGCAATATCGCAAGAGGGGTAATCTTTACACATCCCATGTACTGAATAAGAAAAGAGGTACATAGTTGGCTTACACTCGCCACATCACACAATAGCATAAATATCATTACATTCATCCAGATACAATCAAGGTCCAACTACGGAACCAAAATAAAGACAACCCCAAATGCATAATGTCCCCGATCGACCCAACTGGGCTCCACTACTGATCGTCTGGAAAGGAAATGTAGTACCGTCATGAGTCCTCATCGAACTCCCACTTGAGCTCAGTCGAATCTCCTGGAGCGGTATCGTCGGTCCCTGCATCTGGTTTTGGAGTAATCTGTGAGTCACGGGGACTCAAAAATCTCACACCCTCGCGATCAAGACTATTTGAGCTTATAGGTAGGTAAAAGGTATGAGGTGGAGCTGCAACAAGCACTAGCATATAAGGTGGCTAACATACGCAAAAGAGAGTGAGAAGAGAAGGCAAGGCACGGTCGAGAAACTATGATCAAGAAGTGATCCTAGAACAACCTACGTTCAAGCATAACACGAGACCGTGTTCTCTTCCCGAACTCCACCGAAAAGAGACCATCACGGCCACACACTCTGTTGATTCGTTTTAGTTAAGTTAAGGTTCAGGTTTTCTACAACCGGACATTAACAAATTCTCGTTTGCCCATAACCGCGAGCACGGCTTTCGAAAGATCAAATCCCTGCAGGGGTGTCCCAACTTAGCCCATCGCAAGCTCTCATGGTCAACGAAGGATATTCCTTCTCCCAAGACAATCCGATCAGACTCGGAATCCCAGTTACAAGACATCTCGACAATGGTAAAACAAGTCCAGCAAGACCACCCGCTGTGCTGACAAATCCCAATAGGAGCTGCACATATCTCGTTCTCAGGGCACACCGGATGAACACTACGTACAACTAAAACCAACCCTCAAGTTTCCCCGAGGTGGCGCTGCAAGTGGCTCTATTTTGGACCAACACTCAGAGGAGCACTGGCCCGGGGGTTTAAAATAAAGATGACCCTTGAGTCCGCGGAACCCAAGGGAAAAAGAGGCTTGGTGGCAAATGGTAAAACCAAGGTTGGGCCTTGCTGGAGGAGTTTTATTCAAGGCGAACTATCAAGGGGTTCCCATTATAACCCAACCGTGTAAGGAACGCAAAATCAAGGAACATAACACCGGTATGAGGGAAACTAGGGCGGCAAGAGTGGAACAAAACATCAGGCATAAGGACGAGCCTTCCACCCTTTACCAAGTGTATAGATGCATTAAAGTAGACAAGATATAATAATGATATCCCAACAATAAACATGTTCCAACAAGGAACAAACTCCAATCTTCACCTGCAACTAGCAACGCTATAAGAGGGGTTGAGCAAAGCGGTAACATAGCCAAACAACGGTTTGCTAGGATGAGGTGGGTTAGAGGTTTGACATGGCAATATGGGAGGCATGATAAGCAAGTGGTAGGTATCATAGCATAGGCATAGCAAAAGATCGAGCATCTAGCAAGCAAAGATAGAAGTGATTTCGGGGGTATGGTCATCTTGCCTGTAAAGTTCTCTGAGTTGACGTTAGCTTGATCCTCGTAAGCGTACTCAACGGGTTTCTCGATCACATACTCATCTCTCGACTCTACCCAAAGCAAGAACACAAACAAAGGGAACCACAATCAACCATGTGCAATGCACAAACAACATGATGCAAAACATGGCATGATATGCGAGATGTGATATGCAATGCACATGCATGCTTCGGAAAGGAATGATTGAACCTGGCCTCAAATTGGAAAACCAAGAGTTCCACTGGAAAGATGAGTTGATTTCGGTCGAAATCGATATAAAGATCACCGGAATCGGATGCACGGTTTGCAAATGACAAGCAAAACAAATATGGCACCGATCTGCGATTAACAGCACGAGGCCATCTAAATGCATCAAGAAAAATAAGTTACATCACTCTAACATAACAAAAAAGCACATGGCAGGGATCCGCTCAAGATGCTTGACAAAAGATGAACACTGAGCTACGGCTAATTCACTCAATGGCAGGTTCAAACAAGCATGGCAAAAGTGCAAAAGATAATAGGTTACAGACTTTGTGAAAATAACATGTCAGGAATTTAACATCAGGAAGCAATGTTTAGAGCACGATAACAGCATGCTACAGGAACATATCATGGCAAATCAAGGAATGGAATGAAACTACACAAAGCATATAACAAAAGTCCCCTACTGACCATAAGCCAAAAGGGATCAGAAAATACAATGGCAACCATGTGAACATAGCAAGTTTCGTTAACAGATTCAGACTTAGCAGAAAACTGAAACATGGCAAAACAGATATTAAGTAGGCATGTTTAGAAGCTCGATGCACTCACCACAAGGAATTGCATGACAAACTAAGCATACACCCAACAAGTAGGCATGATAAATAAGCTAAACATGGCAAGAACACTCTCATAGCATGCAAGGATAAACTATAACAACCTCGGCAAAAATGCTTAACATGTAAACATTCTGCCAGGAACATTTTATAGCAAAAGTAGAGCTCGATTGAGTCAAGCTAGGGTGCTCCATAATTGCAAACAAAGACATGGATGGATAGAGCACAACAATATCTCCAAAACATCCTTACTGATCATGCTCAAAAGAGGCATGGATCACTCTGTAGCAACAAGAATACATGGCATAAAAATATAATCAGGAAAATGACTTAGAAGATTTCTAAGTCCCTGAAATCAGCAACATTACGAGAGCTACTTTGCATGCTTGGGCTAGTCACCACAAAGATCACAAAAAAACATGGCATACACCCCTGAAAAGATGGCATGGCATACTTCAAAACACATGTAGGGCTCAAGTTAGGAGGCACACATTAAACATGGCAAAAATGACAAATATCCAATCTCTGATAAGAAACATAAACTAACATTGCATGGCACTCTTGCAACAGCATTTAGGACATCAAGATGAGCTCAAATGAACATGGTGCAATGGAATGAAATGAAGTACTCGTCGTGACGAACAATTTGATATGCTACATGCCCAAAACGGAGCCACGGGTGAAAAGTTATGGCATGGTGAAAAATGCTAAAAATGCTGGGGACTTAGCAAAAAACGACCTTCGGGATCTTTGGGTTAGGGTGGAAAAGATCCGAGAATTTCGAGGGGAGATGCTTTTATATAGGTAGAGGGAGCTAGGAGGCTCCAAATTGAGCACGGTTTGCGGCCACGCGATCGTGATCGAACGACCAAGATGATGGAGGGGGTTTAGGTGGGTTTTGGACCACTTTGGAGAGGTGTTGGGCTGCAACACACACGAGGCCTTTTCGGTTCCTCGGTTAACCGTTGGAGTATCAAACGAAGTCCAAATGGCACGAAACTTGACAGGTGGTCTACCGGTAGTAAACCAATGCCGCTTGGCAAGTCTCGGTCCAATCCAAGAACGTTTAACACCCGCACACAAAAAGAGGTAAAAGGGGACACCGGAGGACATAGGAGCGCCGGAATGCAAAACGGACAACGGGGAAAAAGCTCGAATGCATGAGACGAACACGTATGCAAATGCGATGCACATGATGACATGATATGAGATGCATGGCAAAGACAAAACAACATGAAGACAAAAACCCGACAACGAGGAAAATCATAACTTAGTGCCGGAAATGGCAAGAGTTGGAATACAAATGCAGCAAGTTACATACGGGGTGTTACACAAGAACACCAAATTCTTTCATCTACGGGCGAGTTTGAGGAGGAAGAAAAATATGATAAAATCCTTACATAATTCATTCGGAGCAATTGTAGTAGATCTAGATGAGCTCAAAGCCATGGTAAATAACTTTTACCAAACGTTATATACTTCCGAGGAGGTCCAGGGGATGGATGCAGTGCTTACTCACGTGCCAAGGAAAGTGTCTGAGAAGATGAATGCTATGTTGAAGGCAGATTACACTAAGGAAGAGGTGAAAACAACACTGTTCCAAATGTTCCCGACAAAGGCACCAGGGCCAGACGGTTTTCCGGCACATTTTTATCAGCGCCATTGGGATATTTGTGGGGATGATGTAACAAGGGTGGTGTTGAAAATAGTCCAGGGAGAAGAGAGCCCAGAAGGTATTAATGACACCATTCTTGTTCTAATACCGAAGGTAATAAATCCCACCATCCTTTCCTAGTTTAGGCCCATAATCTTATGCAACGTTATGTATAAAATTGCCTCTAAAGTGGTGGCCAACAGACTGAAGCTAGTTCTACCAGACATAATTTCGGTTAAACAATCTGCTTTTGTTCCGAGGAGGCTTATCATTGATAACATTATATGTGCATATGAGTGCTTGCATTTCATGAAGAGGTCTAAAGCGAAGACTAATAGTTATTGTGCTCTCAAATTGGATATGATGAAGGCTTATGATAGATTGGAGTGGCCTTATTTGAGGGCTATTATGATCAAGCTTGGCTTCTCTCATCGATGGATTAATACAATTATGGGCATGGTCTCTTCAGTGTCCTTTTATATTCTTTTTAATGGTGAGAAGCTTGATTCTTTCAGATCAACCAGAGTTATCTGACAGGGAGACCCAATTTCCCCTTACTTATTCTTGATTGCAGTAGAGGGCCTTTCGTGCCTCCTAAAATCCAGTACACAATCATCAATTGCAGGTATTAAGGTGGCCCCAACCGCCTCAACTATAAACCACCTTTTGTTTGCAGATGACAGCCTGTTGCTTTTTAAGGCTAATGTTGAGGGGTTAGTTGCAGTGTCAAACCAGTTGGAAACATATTGTAAGGCTTCTGGGCAACATATCAATCATGACAAGTCATCCATCTTTTTTAGCCGGGGCTGTCCAGGCTCTATGAGGGAAGCAATAAAAAATTCCTTGCAGGTTCATAATGAGTCCTTAAGTGAGTGTTATTTGGGCATGCCAACGGACGTGGGACACTCCAAGATTGGAACGTTCAAGTACTTGAGAGACTGGGTATGGGAGAAGGTAAAGGATGGATGGAAAAATTACTCTCTGCTGCCGGTAAAGAAGTTTTGATCAAGGCAGTTGCGCAAGCAATTCCGGTCTACTCTATGGCATGCTTCCGTCTTCCTAGAGGGTTATGTGACAGTATATTTGCCATCATTAGGCAATTTTGGTGGGGGAGTAAGCAAGGCAAACAAAAAACGAACTAGGTTGTCTGGGACACTATGATACAACCAAAACAGATGGGTGGACTTGGATTCCGTGATTTGGAGATATTCAATCTAGGTCTGCTTGCGAGGCAAGCTTGGAGAATAATGAACGATGAATGCTCTCTTAGTGCTCAGGTTTTGAAAGCTGTTTACTTCCCAAACAGTACATTATTGGAGGCAGATTTGGGTCCTCATCCATCTCAGATTTGGTGAGCGGTATTAGATGGAAAGGAGATACTAGCTCAGGGAATCATAAGGAGAATTGGGGATGGGGAGAGCAGGGATATATGGTTGCATAATTGGATCCCTCGTGATAGTTTCAAAAGCCCTATTACATCCTTAGTGCCAAACCCACCACGGCGAGTATCTGATCTTATTGATACTACTACAACACAATGGAATGAGGGGCTGGTTCGCTCAGTTTTCATCCCGGTTGATGCAAACAAGATTTTAAAAATACCAGTGTGTATGCGTAGGCAGCCGAATTTTTGGGCTTGGCATGAAGAACCAACTGGCTGTTTCACCGTTCGGTCGGCATACCAGATGATATTGCGTACGAAGACAAGCAGAGAGGGATGGTGGAACGAGGCCGATGGCTCATCGACGGGGCAGAACAACAGGTTTTGGAGCACTATATGGCATATCCAGGTACCCTCAAAACTTCGTATGTTCATATGGAGACTTGCCAGACATTCTATGCCCAGCGGAGAAGTGCTTCATCATCGCCATATGGCCGAAACAGACACTTGCTGCTTGTGTGGAGCTAGGGATACATGGAGACACACACTTCTCTCTTGCGCTCTCTCAAGAAGCGTATGGGCTCTCGCACCAGAGGAGTTGGTCGAGAAAATCATCACACACCAAGAGGAAGACGCTAAGGACTGGTTATTTGCTCTACATGAAATGCTAGATGCGCATGATTTCGTCCGTGTTGTGGTAAGCATGTGGGCAATCTGGGCTGCACAAAGAAAGGCAATTCATGAGAATATATTTCAATCTCCACACGCTACAGCGGCTTTCATTAATAAGTTTCTGTCAGAGTTGGAGATAGTTAACAAAAGGGAGACGCATGTGGTACCAAGGAGAGTCATGTGGAGTGCAACGTGGGTGCCGTCAATCCAAGGTTGTGTCAAGATCAATGTTGACGGGGCAGTGGCCGTGAGAAGGAAGCATGGTTTCGTAGGAGCAATTTGCAGAGATCAACATGGCAACTTTTTGGGGGCTTCGGCCATTGTTTTCAAGCATATCACAGAGCATCAAACGCTGGAAGCCCTAATTATAAGGGAAGCTCTCTCGTTGGCGGATGATCTATATGCACGAGATATACAGGTTGCCTCGGATTGCAAGGTGGTTGTCGACGAATTGCATCATGGCAAGCTAGCTACTTATGGAGCTGTCCTTCGGGAGATATCGAAACACTCTTCTAGTTTTTTATCATGCAATATAGGTCATGAATTTAGGAGCTCAAATTATGAAGCTCACAATCTAGCGAAACATTCTCTCTTCCTCGCGGTTGGCCGCCATGTGTGGTTAGGCCAGCCGGGAGATCTTCATTTCATCCCTGTAAACATTGTGATGGGTTAATAAAGTCTTGCGAGATTGTCAAAAAAACAAGAGATAGAAGAATCCAAAAAAAACAAGAGATCGAAGAGGACAACCAGTTCCGGAGAATTACCTCAAAAAAATCCTTCGGCTTTGGCGTCCAACCCTTGCCCACCGACCACCCCCGCCTCTCCTCCCTCAGCCTACGCGCCGCCCGCCGCCGCCATTGACGTAAGCGCCCCCTCCTCCACCGCCACGCTCCCGCTCTGCTGCTCCGCTCCCTTCCCTTCTCCCGCGTAGTCACTTCTGGTCCTCTCCCCCCCCGCGCACGCTCGTGCAGGCACAGATGATGGGCTCCTCGGGCTCCGGCAATGGCTCCCGCCACCTCGACCCAGGCCGCGTCCATGAGCTCGTCATCCGCCGCAAGCCGTACGACCTCCTGCACTACCTGAATTCCGTGCCCGGGGCGTTCGAAGACTGGATTATGTTGCTTCACGGAATTGCAAATGCGGAAAAATAAGTCTTTCGACATTCTGAAACGGCGTCGAAAGTAATTCTCCAGAAAAACAGGTGATGATGCAAAGTAGTTGCGCACCAACCGTTTGTGTGCATCAATCCGTTCTCTCCGAATGAACGCACGACCACAAACGGAAGCACCGTGCTTCGGTTTCTTCCTCTTGTGCATGGCCACTAGCATAGCAATCTCCTCTTCTTCATGCAAATCAAATACCTCGTCCGATGATGAATCATCCACGAAAGAGGAGTCAACCGAGCTCATCTACAATTCACACAACCACCGTCAAACATACTATCCAATCCCAAGTTAAATCATCAAGTTTTGCCATTTTTTACATTGGGGAATTCCGTCGAACACCTTGTGCGCGCGGTGGAAGAAGATGGCCGCCGGTTGGATTGGCTGCTGCTGACGGCTGCGGTCGGCTCCGGACGGCGGCGGTGATAAGAAATGAGCTTGGAGGCCGGCCAAGAGGAGCTTGGCGGGCGGCGAAGAATAGTTCGGCAGCCGGACGGCAGGACTAGGGTTTTACGCATCCTCGCGGCCCGAACCTGGGTAAATGATCCTTGTGCTGTCTACTAGCCCTGCTCTCCTCGCAACCCTGCGCCCCGGCAACCGTACACTACTAGGAAAAGGGCTATAGATGAAATTGACACTAATGGCGCACCAGACATGTGGTGCACCACTACTATATACTAATGGCGCACCATGTGTTGGTGCGCCATTAGTGTCCAAATACTAATGGCGCACCACATCCATGGTGCACCATTAGTAACAAGGTTATTTTTTTTCAAAACTAGTAATGGCGCACCAGGGGATAGTGCGCCATTACTAGTTAAAACTAGTAACTGCGCACCACATCCACGGTGCGCCATTAGTAAAAAAAATTCAATTTTTTTTTTCAATTTTTTTTCAAAACTAGTAATGGCGCACTAGGGGATAGTGCGCCATTACTAGTTAAACTAGTAATGGCGCACCACATCCACGATGCGCCACTAGTTATTTTTTTTCCATTTTTTTTCAATTTTTTGAAAACTAGTAATGGCGCACCGTGGGAGTGGTGCGCCATTACTAGTTCAACTAGTAATGGCGCACCACTCCCACGGTGCGCCATTACTAACTTGGCCCAAAAATTCCCTCGCATGCACCCCTCCCCCCCGTGGACCGCCTTTTCAGTTTAAAAAAAAGAAAATGATGAAAATGTCAAAAAAATAAAAGAAAATAAGTTTCCCATGTGATATGTGGTCTAGTTGTTGGGAAAATATACAAATATGAATTTCGACTTTATTTGCAAAATCTCTCCGGAATTTGTAAAATGAGCATAACTTTTGCATACGAACTCGGATTAAAAAGTTTTCTATATGAAAAATCATCTAGTCGAAAAGTTACATCCGAATTTAACCGGGGGAACCCCGTTAAACATTTTCAAAATCCTCAAAAACCTAACAAAAAAAGTTACGGGGCTTTTAAGATCTGGAGGGAAAAAATTCAAAAAATTTCAAACTTACTAGTGGCGCACCGTATGCTAGGTGCGCCACTAGTAACAGAAAAAAATTAGTTTTGATTTTTTTAGGAATTTTTTTCAAAATATGATACGTAATATGAACGGAAGTTTGAAATATTTTTTCAAAATTTCATCACACTCATGAACATGAACAAAGTCCTAAACATCAACAAGGTTTAATATGATTGATATGCTAGATATATCAACAAGTGCCTATGAAGTGAGCTGGTGTTGGGGTTAGATAAAACTCTGAAGTTAAGCATGCTTGGGTTGGAGTAGTGTGAGGATGGGTGACCTTTCAGGAAGTTTGACCACGGAGTGCGATTTGACCTGAGATTAAGCATATTGATCCAAGATTAAGCCATAGTGACCCGAGATTAAGGAAAATTTTGATTTTTTTTTAAAATATAAAAAAAATTGAATTTTTTTATTACTAATGGCGCACTTCTATGTGGTGCGATTTGACCTGAGATTAAGCATATTGATCCGAGATTAAGCCATAGTGACCCGAGATTAAGAAAAAAATTGATTTTTTTTAAAAATATATAAAAAAAAATTTGAAAAAAATTTATTACTAATGGCGCACTTCTATGTGGTGCACCATTACTAAGTCAGATAGTAATGGCGCACCTCTAGGCATACTAATGGCGCACTACAGGTGCACCAGTGGTGCGCCATTAGTAAAAAATACTAGTGGCGTGATACTAGTGGCGCACCAGTAGTGCGCCATTAGTAGGCAAAACTGGTGCGCCACTAGTAGGCCTTTTCCTAGTAGTGGTAGTAGGGATTCTTGTGATCCCATAGGTGTCGTTCCACACCGACATCTTTGGCGCGCCAGGTAGGAGGTGCAATTGTGAGAATCTGGTCTGGTAGTCAGCCTAGTGGTTCTTCATCGCCATGGCCCCTAAGAAGAAGACGGCCACGGCAGTCGACTCGTTGGGAGCCGAACGACCTGTGCCGGTGCGGACGAGCAGCGGACCGGTCGTAGACAGGACTCGGGCCGCGGCCCGCGAGCACCAGCATCGCCCAGGTAGTCGAAGGCTGGCGGGCGGCGTTGTTCGCGCGCCAGACGACCGGCTACACGTCCCCGGATCCAAAGACGGAGCTGGCCCCCCAGCAGGCGGCGCGGGGCCTTCCAGGGGCGTCGTTGTGCCAACTCCGGGCGGCGCGGCGACCTCCAGGACGCCTAAACCGGCGACCACCACGCATTCCTCCCATGGTGTGCGCGCCGAGCAGCGTCACCACGCTGGTGACCCTGGGCACCTCCGTGGGAAGAGCCCTGTGTGTCATTGGCAAGGTGAAGGGGTCCAGCATGCTCGCCGAAGTGCTGGTGAAAATGGCACGCAGCCGCTGGGTCGTGACGGAGCTCCTTCTAACATAGTTAGAAGTCGAAGCGCGCCGCGATCCACACAGTTGTCGCCGCCACCCACGCCAGCCGAAGCTTTGGCGCGCACACAGCTGCTCCTCGACTTCCCTCCTGTTGCGGAGAAGTTCGACGAGTGGAGGGCCACCAACCGGAGCCTTGTCGCCATCGCAAACAAAGACGATCCGCGACCTGCGAGGACCTTGGGTCGGCACTCCACCGAGCCACCACATGCTGGCGCTGGGAGGACCGGGGGAGTTGCGGCCACGATGCACTCTCCTCCTCCTCGCCAGCCGCTGCGGGCGTCGGCCCGTCGCGACGACGCTTGTGATAACATCTCCATTGCGTCGTCCAACCCACGGACCCTCCGTGACCAGCGCCAGGTCCTTCGGGAGCGAGCTCACGAAGACGCTCGAACCACCGTCGAGTGCCGGCGCGAAACGCGCCGCCAGTCGGACAAGCGGGCGGGACCCGCTATGGACCACCCGACACCGGGGGGCCCCGGCGGCCTACCTTACAAGGTGGGCTGCCCGGCTTTTACCCGTGAGCTGAGGCAGTTCCAGTGGCCGTCCCACCGCACGTTCAAGCCCGACGTCGGTGAGAAGTACACTGGCAAGACCCATTCGTCCGAGTTCCTCAGCATCTACACCATCGCGATGCAGGCCGCTGGGGCTCGCGATGACAAGGTGCTTGCCAACTATTTCCCGCTGACGCTCAAGCCCAATTGTGATGTCTTGGTTGATGCACTTGCCGGTGGATTCCATTTCTTCTTGGTCAGATCTGTGCCATGAGTTCGTTGGCGCCTTCACAGGAAGCCACCAAGCTCATGGCCAGGCCAGTGATCTGCATATCATTCCCCAGAAGGAAGGGGAGACCCTGCGCAAGTACATCCAGAGATTCAGCCGGGTGCAGTACCACATCCCCGACGTTCATCCCGCCGCTGTGATTAGTGCATTCCACCAGAATGTGTGCAATCGCAAGATGCGCGAAGAGCTGGCAATGACCAAGGTCAAGGATGTGGCCGAGCTCTACGTTCTGGCCGATAGGTGCGCCTGGGATGAAGAGGGAAGGAAGTACCCCGGCGAAGATGCCGGCACGGAAACCGACTCTACCGATGAAGACGCCGCCACCCCGACGAATAAGAGCCGGCGTCATAACAGGAAACGCAAAGGCAAGGCCGTGCTTGCCGTTGAGGGATCTGACGATACCGGTGCCGGCAAGAAGGTCAAGGCAGATGCCCCTGGCAAGGAGATTGCCGGGTGCGCCGCCTGCCGGGCCCTGGCAGCTACCGACAAGCCAAGAAGCTCCGGCAAGCAATACTGCAAGATCCACCGCACCAAGGGCCACGACCTCCAGAACTGCCGACAAGTTGAGCTGCTTGCTGAGAAGCAAAAGGTTGAGTATGAAAGGCGGGACAAGGAGAAGCACCAGGACGGTGCTGAGGGATCCGACAAGAAGCATGGCAGCCAAGGAGGCCGCCCCGGCAAGGACAACCAATAAGAGAGGCCCGCTCGGGGCCGCGACAAGAAACAAGAAGACGACGATCACGACGAGGACGATGAGTCTGGTGAGCAAGGGTTCCAGAAGGCTACGGAGGCCATGTGCGTTGATGGCGGCGCCTCACTGCATACCTCTCACCACCAGCTCAAGCAGTGGGCGCATGAGATTACAGCAGCAGAGCCGTTGTTCGACGCTCAGAAGCCACTAAAGTGGTCCAGCACGCCCCTCATCTTTGACGTCGAGGACCACCCTGACCGCACTACCGCGGTCGGGTGTTTGCCATTGTTGGTCTCGCCAATGATACGCAACCTCAGGGTGAACAAGATGTTGGTTGACGGCGGGGCCGGCCTGAACCTGATCTCGCCTGTCGTGATCAAAAAGTTGCAAATCCCTGATGGAGACCTCGAGGAAACGGGCATGTTTCAAGGGGTCAATCCGGGGAGGAGCCAGCCGAAGAGAAAGGTCACACTGCCCGTGACATTTGGAGGAGAGTTGAACTACATGACGGAGAGGATCGTCTTTGACGTGGCCGAGATCCCCTTACCCTACAACGGGATCCTCGGCCGCCCGGCACTAGCCAAGTTCATGGCGGCATCACACTACGCCTACAACATGCTAAAGTTGCCCGAGCCGTTGACCATCATCTCCGTCCCCTCCGACAAGAAGGACGCGCTGATTTGCGTTGACCAACTCTACCGGGAAGCAGTTGCAGCAGCTGCCGTCAAGGCACCTGCTCCTGCCGCTGAAGGCCCGGGAGGAAAGAAGGAGCCTGACAAGACCTCTCGCACCCACTCCGGCAAGCGCACCTCCTCGGAGTGTTGTGCTACCGTCGGGGATGTGCCAGAGAGCTATGGCGACAAGAGCAAGAGATCCAGAGCCGAGCCGCCGCAGACCAAGAAGGTGCCCGTCGGGGAGGATGGCACGGGAGGGGCCTTCTTCATAGGATCCACCCTCGACAGCAAATAGGAAGGCGCGCTCGTCACCTTCCTATGGGCAAATGTCGACGTGTTTGCGTGGCAAGTGTCCGACATCCCCGGTGTTCCCAGGGAGGTGATTGAGCACCACCTAGTTGTCTGCCCCACATGCGGCCCGTCAAGCAGAAGGTCAGAAAGCAGGCTCTGGAAAGGCAAGAGTTCATCATAGGAGATCAGGAAGTTGGAAGCAGCATGTTTGGTGAGAGGGGTGCTCCACCCGATGTGGTTGGCCAATCCGATAGTGGTGCGCAAGGCGAATGGGAAGTGGAGGCTGTGTATTGATTACACAGATATTAATAAGGCTTGTCCTAAGGACCCCTTCCCGTTGCCGCGCATCGACCAAATTGTTGACTGCACAGCCGAGTGTGATCTGCTATCATTCCTCGACGCCTACTCAGGCTACCACCAAATCTTCATGACAAGAGAGGATGAAGAGAAGACAACATTCATCACCCCATGTGGTACGTATTGCTTTTCACGGATGCCTTTTGGGTTGAAGAGTGCTGGCTCAACGTTTGCAAGAGCGGTCCAAATTGGTTTTGACCTCAGCTCCATAGAAATATGGAGACCTATATGGATGACATAGTGGTCAAAGCCAAGGACGGGCCAACTCTTGTGCAAGATTTGGAAGAGACATTTGCCAACCCGCGCAAGATCAACCTCAAGATGAACCCTGAGAAGTGCGTCTTCGGCGTTCCATTCGGCAAGCTTCTCAGGTTCTTTGTGTCGCAGCGTGGGATCGAGGAAGATCAAGGCTATTTAGCAGATCGAGGCGCCCAAGCAGATCAAGGACGTGCGTCGGCTCACCGGCTGCGTTGCCACCATGAGCCGATTCATCTCCAAGTCCGCCGAGCGCGCCCTTCCCTTCTTCAAAATCTTGAAGAAGGTAAGCCCAATAGAGTGGACCCCAGAAGCCGAGGCAGCACTGCAGGATCTAAAGAAATACCTCTCCTCCACGCCAATACTGGTTGCGCCTAAACCACAATAGCCGTTGCTGCTGTATCTGGCAGCAACGAATCAAGTGGTCAGCGCCGCACTGGTGGCACAGAGGAAGGTCGACGAGGAGGCAGAAATGGTGGCAGAACCAGCGGATGGCAAGCCAAAGATTCCCCTGGTAGGGCCTGGTGCTGTGAAGGCGCGGCCCCCAGCAGAGTCTGGTGCCACCAAGGCAATGCCCGCGCAGTCGAGTGAAGTGGAGCCAAAGAAGAAGATGATGCAACACCCGGTTTACTTTGTCAGCTCCCTCTTGCAGGGGGCTAGGTCGAGGTATTCCAACGTGCAAAAATTGCTCTTCGGCCTCCTTATGGCCTCGAGGAAGCTGCGTCACTACTTCCAGGCCCACGAGATCACTGTCGTCACCCGCCTCCCATTGCAACGTATACTGCACAACCCAAACGCAACCGGAAGGATTGTAGAATGGGCCTTGGAGCTGTCAAGCTTCGGTTTAATGTTTGAAAGTACCTTGACAATTCAGAGCAGAGTCTTGGCAGATTTCATCGCGGAATGGACCTTGACGCCTGACGAAGAAATCCAGGAGACCGCTCTCCCCGGCAAGGAAGCAGTCCGCGACTAGATCATGTACTTTGATGGGGCTTTCTCGCTGCAAGGCGCCGGTGCCGTTGTGCTGCTCGTCGCACCCACCGGAGAACACCTCAAGTACATGATCCAGATGCACGTCCCCAGGGAGATGTCCACCAACAACACCGCTGAGTACGAGGGATTGCTTGCCGGTCTCAGGATCGCGGCAGACCTTGGGGTTAAGAAGCTCATCGTCAGGGGTGACTCGCAGCTCATTGTCAGGCAGGTCAACAAGGATTATCAGAGCCCATTGATGGAAGCATACGTAGATGAGGTGAGGAAGCTGGAGGAACGCTTTGACGGTATCCAGGCGGAGCACGTCCCCCGAGCGGAGAACGACATCGCCGATTACCTATCAAAGCGTGCCGCATTCAAGCTACCTGTGGAACCAGGTACCTTTTTGCTCCAGTTAACTCAACCATCCGTCGAACCATCAGCGGGGCAGAGCAAGCGGAGAATATCAGGTCCCGGCAAGTACTTTCCTACCGAGCCCCCTGGCGCTGCCGACAAGGGTGCTGTCGCGGACGCTGAGCCTGCCCAAGAGCAACTGGCTCTGGCAGGGTGTCAAGCCCTGGCAGTAGAGACAGCCGCTCCCATGGCGGAAGAGGTGCCTTTGGTCCTTGTCGTCGAGCCCCAGGCTCCGGCATGGGCGCAGCATACTGTCCAATTCCTCCAAACAGGGAGCTTCCCGAGGAGCATGAAGAAGCGGAGAAAGTAGCCCGTCGGTCCGCCCTATACCAGTTCGTCGATGACGTCCTGTA
Organism: Triticum aestivum; assembly: GCF_018294505.1. Classification (NCBI taxonomy): domain Eukaryota; kingdom Viridiplantae; phylum Streptophyta; class Magnoliopsida; order Poales; family Poaceae; genus Triticum; species Triticum aestivum. The sequence goes on along the minus strand of NC_057794.1, from coordinate 429,547,648 downwards.
GCGGAGAAGGCCGAACGGTGTGAAACTCAAGTGCATCCCCCGGGAGGAAGGACTAGAGCTGTTGGCAGAGATACATGGAGGCATATGTGGCTCCCACATAGGGTCGTGGGCCCTTGCCGGGAAGGCGTTCCGGCAAGGTTTCTTCTGGCCCACTGTAACACCCACGATGCGGCTATATCTCCCACGTGTCGGAGCACGACTTAGAGGCATAACCGCATTGTAGGCATGTCGTAAGAGGGGTAATCTTTACACATCCCATGTACTGAATAAGAAAGAGGTACAGAGTTCGCTTACAATCGCCACTTCACACAAAACATGAATATAGCATTACATCATCCAGATACAATCAAGGTCCGACTACGGAACCAAATAAAGAAAGACAACCCCTAATGCAAAAGATCCCCGATCACCCTGACTGGGCTCCACTACTGATCAACTGGAAAATGAAACAACACAATGAACACGATCTTCATCGAGCTCCTCTTTGAGCTTGGTTGCGTCACCTGTATGGTTATCATCGGCACCTGCAACTTTTTGAAGTAATCTGTGAGTCACGGGGACTCAGCAATCTCACACCCTCGCGATCAAGACTATTTAAGCTTATGGGTAGGAAAAGGGGTAGTGAGGTGGAGCTGCAGCAAGCACTAGCATATATGGTGGCTAACTTACGCAAATGAGAGCGAGAAGAGAAGCAAAGCACGATCATGAACTAGAAGTCATCCTGAAACTACTTACGTTCAAACGTAACGCAAGAACCGTGTTCACTTCCCAGACTCCGCCTAAAAGAGACCATCATGGCTACACACGCGGTTGATGCATTTTATTTAAGTTAACTTTCAAGTTTTCTACAACCGGACATTAACAAATTCCCATCTGCCCATAATCGTGGGCACGGCTTTCGAAAGTTCAAAACCCTGCAGGGGTGTCCCAACTTAGCCCATCACAAGCTCTCACGGTCAACGAAGGATATTCCTTCTCCCAGGAAGACCCGATCAGACTCGGAATCCCGATTACAAGACATTTCGACAATGGTAAAACAAGACTAGCAAAGCCGCCCGATGCGCCAACATCCTGATAGGAGCTGCACATATCTCGTTTTCAGGGCAACACCGGATGAGCAATCCATACAACTAAAACCAGCCCTCAAGTTTCCCCGAGGTGGCGCTGCAAGGGGCTCTAGTTCGGACCAACACTTAGAGAAGCACTGGCCCAGGGGGGTTAAAATAAAGGTGACCCTTGGGTTGGCCGACCCAAGGGAAGGGTAATAGGTTGTTAGGCAAAAGTAAAACCAAGGTTGGGCCTTACTGGAGGAGTTTTATTCAAGGCGAACTATCAAGGGGTTCCCATTATAACCCAATCGCGTAAGGAACGCAAAATCAAGGAACATAACACCGGTATGACGGAAACTAGGGCGGCAAGAGTGGAACAAAACACTAGGCATAAGGCCGAGACTTCCACCCTTTACCAAGTATATAGATGCATTAATTAAATAATAGATATTGTGATATCCCAACATAATCACGTTCCAACATGGAACAAACTCCAATCTTCACCTGCAACTAGCAACGCTATCAGAGGGGCTGAGCAAAGCGGTAACATAGCCAAACAACGGTTTGCTAGGAAAGGTGGATTAGAGGCTTGGCTTAGCAATATGGGAGGCATGATATAGCAAGTGGTGGGTATCGCAGGATAGCAATAGAGTGAGCAACTAGCAAGCAAAGATAGAAGTGATTTTGAGGGTATGGTCATCTTGCCTGCAAAGTTCTCCGAGTTGACATAAGCTTGATCCTCGTAAGCATAATCAACGGGTTCCTCGATCACGTACTCGTCTCCCGGCTCTACCCAAGGCAATAACACAAGCAAGGGAAACACAATCAACCACGGTGCAATGCACAAGCAACATGATGCAAAATATGGCATGATATGCGGGATGTAATATGCAATGCATATGCGTGCTTCGGAAAGGAAAGATCGAACCAGGCCTCAACTTGGCAAACCACGAGTGCCGCTGGAAAGATGAGTTGATTTCGGTCGAAATCGATATAAAGATCACCGGAATCGGATGCACGGTTTGCAAATGGCAAGCAAAACAATAGTGGCACAATCCTGCGATTAACAGCACGATGCCATCTAGAATGCAACAGAAACTAAGCTACTACACTCCAACATAGAAACAAACCACATGGCAGTGATCTACTTAAGATGCTTGACAAAAGATGAACACTGAGCTACGGCTAAATCACACAAGAGCAAGTCCAAACAAGCATGGCAAAAGTGCAAAAGATAACAGCATCACAGACTTAGTGAAAATACTAACATGCGTGGAATTAACATCAAGAAGCAATGTTTAGAGCAAGATAACAACATCCTATAGGATCTGATCATAGCAATACAAGGCATGGCAAGAATCTACTCAAAGCATATAACAAAAGTCCCTTACTGACCATAAGCCAAAAGGGATCAGAAGATATGATGGCACCCATGTAAACATAGCAAGTTCCGTAAACAGATTCAGACTTAGCAGAAAACTGGACATGGCAAAAACAGAGTTACGTAGGCATGTTTGCGAGCTCGATGCACTTACCACAAGGCATTGCATGACAAACTAAGCATACACCCAGCAAGAAGACATGATCATGAAGCCAAGCAAAGCAAGAACAAGTTCATAGCATGTATGGATCAACTACAACAACCTCGGCAAAATTGATTAACACGTGAAAAATCTGCCAGGAACATTTTATAGCAAAAGTAGAGCAAGATTGAGTCATGCTAGGGTACTCCATAATTGCAAACAAAGACACTGATGGGTATAGCATAATAATATCTCAAAATCATGCTTACTGAACATACTCAAAAGAGGCATGGATCACTCTGTAGCAACATGAATACATGGCATTAGAATAACAGCAGGGAAATGACTTAGAAGAATTATCAGTCCCTGAAATCAGCAACATCACGAGAGCTACTTTGCATGCTTGTGCTAGTCACCACATTGATCACAAAAATACAAGGCATACACCCCTGTAAAGATGGCATGACATATCCCAAAATACATGTAGAGCTCATAGCCATATGCAGCACACAATAATCATGGCAAAAATGACAAATGCTCATAAACTGATAAGAATTACGAACTAACATTTTATAGCACTCTTGCAACAACATTTAGGTCATCAATATGTTCTCAGACAAGCATGGTGCAATGGAACAAAATGAAGAGGACATCCTAACGAACATTTCGATATATGGCACGCGTAAAACGGAGCTACAGATGAGAAGTTATGATGCGATGAACATGGCATAAAGATGTAAGGGAAAAAGGACTTAGGCGAAAACAACCTCCGAATCTCCAGATCTAGGGTTTGTTGCATGCGGACCGGGGATGGACGAATCTCTCACCGGAGATGGGGAAGACGTCCGGAGAGGAGGGAAAAGTGGCCGGAGCTCGCGGATCCGGCCTGATCCGGGCGCGGGGCAGCGTGGGGAGGACGGCGGCGAGCCGTGGCGGCGTGGGGACAGCAACGCAGCAGGGTCGGGAGGCGAGCGGCGGCGCAAGGGCGGCGGCAACGCGGCGTTGGTCGCCAGCGGATGCGCGCCGGTGGCGGCGAGGTGCGACGGGTGGCGGCGGCCTCGGGTGCGGTCCGGCGAGGAGGCCATGCGCGGGCCGCGCGCGGCAAGGCGCGGGCTCCCTCGGGCCCGGCGCGGCCCGGGGCAGGCCCGGTCTGGGCCTCACGGGCCCTGGCGGCGGGGAGGAGAGAGAGGGCGGCATGGCAGCGTGGGAGAGGCCGGACGGTGGCGGCGGACATCTCCATCGGTGGTGGGGAAGTGCTCGGCGGCGCGAGGGGAAGAAGACTAGGGTTAGACTGCGCGAATTTTTTGGGGAGGCACACATATATATAGGTAGAGGGAGCTAGGAGAGTCCAAATGAGGTGTGGTTTTCGGCCACGCGATCATGATCGAACGACCGAGAGGATGGAGGGGGTTTGGATGGGTTTTGGGCTACTTTGGAGGGGTGTTGGGCTGCAACACACACGAGGCCTTTACAGTTCCTCGGTTAACCATTGGAGTATCAAACGAACTCCAAATGGCACAAAACTTGACAGGCGGTCTACCGGTGGTGTACCAAGGCCGCTTGGCAAACCTCGGTCCATTTCGAGAAAGTTTAACACCCGCACACGAAAATAGGCAAAAGGGAACGCCAGAGGACATAGGAGCGCCGGATTGCAAAACGGACAACGGGGAAAATGCTCGGATGTATGAGACGAACATGTATGCAAATGCGATGCACATGATGACATGATATGAAATGCATGACACGCAAACAGAGGACAAGGCAACAACAGCGAATAACTGGAAGACACCTAGCGCAATAGTCTCGGGGTGTTACAACACTCCTCCACTACGAGAGGATCTCGTCCCGAGATCTAGAATGGCACCGGAGGGAAAACGGAAGAGGAAGATAAGCGGTAAAACTAAGTTGCTTCTTTGACAAACGAGTGAAACCAAAGAACCTTGAAAGGTTAAACCATCTCGAGAAAGGATACAACAGAGATGAAGGAAGTTGAAAACACTCTGTTAGAAAAGAGGAACAAGGAACATTACGAGAAACTTTGAGGTTAAATGCCAAGATAGATATTGGAACCACTCCGGTTAAAACAAGATAGAGAAGGAATAAGAATGATATAATTTGGGCAGCACTCTGACTGTAAATGGAAGGAAATGAACATGATCTTGACAAAACAAGATGATGGGTCGAAGAGAGCAACATCACAATGCCTCCGAGAAGAAATGAGGGGATGTAATGGAATAAACGGAGGAGAAAACAAGATCTTGGTATAGCACACTTACAACAAATGCTAGAACGGAGTTGTTGGATTATCAACAACAAAAAGGATAATCTTGAAGTGGACTTATGGAAAACATCTCAAAACTTAGGTGAAATTCTGCCACTAACGTAACACAATTGCTTACTAGAGATCAGCGAAGAGATGAAAACTTGTTCCACCAAGAGGATAAAGAGCAAGCTTGGGTCATTGAGAAGCACCACAATAGCAACATTCCTTAGGGAAGGCTTTAGGTGAAATATGACCCAAGATAACTCCAAATGACGAGATTGATGGATTTAAAATACCTCATTCTTGATAACTTGTGAATCATGAAACCCGAAGGAAAATTATCAGGACTGACATAACACCACCTCAAAAGATAAGTTAGAAAGAATTGCACTCCGGATTGCAAGATGAAGAATGCTTGAGCTCCTTTGAAAAGAATCTTGATGAACGTTTCGAGAATGGATTAAGTCCTTGATGAACCATCATGTAGAGCCTCCATGAAGAACTCCGGTAAAACAAGAATAATCAAAAAGAAGTGAAGGATGAAAAGAATAAGATTGAAGCCCTGCAATGATTTAGATGGATCTTCGAGATGATATAATCGAGAGATCTTGGAACTCCGGGAAAAGAAAGACGAACAATTGAAAACGAGAATTTGATTAGCCTCCGGAATAAGGAGTTGAATATACTCGATGAAAAAAGAATAAGAATTATAGTATGCTTATCCTTCATCAATTAAATTGATGAAACACAACGGATTTGGCATACTACTTATTCTCGTAGAAAGGGTTAAGATAGATATGGCGCAAACTTGAGAAGGTCTTCAACGAACCACCGGTAGGATTGAAACAACGAATGAATTGATATGATAGTGAAGGAAGAGAAATCTTGAACTAACCACCGTAAGAATTGAAAATGAAAATAGCAAAAGCGCAATACACCGGGAAGAATTGGAAAATGAAAGATGATACTTGAGAGAATTTAGATGCAAGTGAACGAAGAGATCCCGAGCTGATTATAGAATACTTGAATGATGCACCGTTAAGATTTGGAGAATGATAGCTGAAAGCTGAGAATGATGGGCTCTGGAGAAACAAACTGCAAAGACTCCTGAATTGCTCCGGAATGATGAAAAGAATTCTCACGATCAAAACAATTATGAGGGGATGGCATCAAGCTTGAAGTACACATCTTTGAGAGGACGGATAGGATTTCAAGGAAAAACTCTTCTTCAGTCTCAAATGCATAGAATGACAATGAGAAACACCACCATGAATTGTTGGGATACTCCGGGATGAAAATTAGAAAGGTTGAACCAACGATGAAAAGAATTTGAAAGATCTTGGAGAAAGACATTTGACTGATGACAAATCATTCTTACGTCAAGCTTGGAAAAGAATTTGAGAGTAAATCAGGGAAAATAAGACGAGTCAGGTAAGATCCTGGGAAAAGACATGTGGGTTAGGGCCCACTCAAAAGAAAAACCTTTGGAATAATTACTTGAAAAAGAGATTTCACCGGTTGAATAAAATAGGTTGAAGCTTGAACGGATGCAGAGTGGAAACATGAATCTTTGAGATATCTTCAGCACTCCGGAACAATTGAATAGCGAGAGGTGAACGATTCAGGGGTGCACCGGCATGGTAAAGCATGACTTGAATCCACTGGAGAAGAAAGAGAACGGAGAATGATGAGCTAGAAGCTCTATTAGTATCTTCCTGAGGATCACCGAATAAGAATATTGAAGGAAAAGAATGGAGAGACTTCACATAAATAAGATGGATACTTGATTAAGAAATCTGAGTCCTTGAAGCAAAAGGGTGGGAGGGCGGGGAAAACAAAGACAACTTGGGACGGATGAAACAAACACCGTTGAGAAGACTTAGAGTTGATCTTGCGGATGTTGAAAAAGATCGGATCCACTTGAAGAGGGGCACGTTGGTTGGAAAAAGAATTGAGATGACAACCTTGATGATCAAGAAGGATTAGTATTCGCATAGAAATATGAGAACACCACTTAGGAAAGGTATGGAATCAACATTTGACTTTGAAGCAACTCGAATACCACAACTGAAAAAACAAAACAATGGATTGGCTTGCAGAAAAAGTCGGAACAAACATATGATAGAGATTTCTTCCGAAGTTTTCGTGGTGGGGCCCACACGGGCTCAATCATACAGCACCATCATGTACAAGGCAGTGCACATGACATACGAAGTGTCCCCAAGTCAGCATAGCCAAGGACTCTTTAAGACACAACGAGACCACTATAAAACCAACCGTGGATAGGTGGACCACTAGACGTCGAACCCCAATTTCGTATCATACATCTGTCGGAAAGATATCCTAGGAGCTACTTGAATTCCCACTTATAAACTCCCGAAACTTTCTAGTTATGCAATCAGGTGTTGGGGATACAGGGGAAGCATAATATCTCACCCAAAACTAGCAAATCCTACATCCAGCTGTATCCATCCTTCAACACATAACCAAGAAACCTTCGGAAATCATTTACCTCAACCTTGAAAAGCATCTGTTATACAAGTTATGGCAATACTCCCGAACTCCCACCCCAGTACTGGGTGGCGTCGAGGTTATCTCACCAACAACTGCATAAAAGAGATTTTTGATGTCGGCAAAACTCAGGTATTCCAGAATTGCAACGATAAAATTGTGACAACAACACCTCGGAGCTCAACTCCCCGGGACACTACCACAACCCTTAAATGTCAGGAGGCACCAAGAACAATGTTCTCGTCACAAAACCATCGGAACGATTCCAAGATACCTGCGTGATCCTAAAAAAAATTAGTGAAATTTTTAGAAGAGAAGAGTCAAAACTCTACGTCAGGAAGCCTCACCAGAGCGACGAAGGGACTGAGGAATAAAAATAATCCTACTCTCCGATATATATAATCCTATAAGACTCAAAATATTTTTCTAGACTCAACAACGCCAGCGATTCGATCAAGCAGGGGGATCCTAAGTTGGGGAAGGCTCTGATCCCAACTTATAACACCCACGTTGCGGCTATATCTCCCACGTGTCGGAGCACGACTTAGAGGCATAACCGCATTGTAGGCATGTCGCAAGAGGGGTAATCTTTACACATCCCATGTACTTAATAAGAAAGAGGTACAGAGTTGGCTTACAATCGCCACTTCACACAAAACATGAATATAGCATTACACCATCCAGATGCAATCAAGGTCCGACTACGGAACCAAATAGAGAAAGACAATCTCTAATGCAAAAGATCCCCGATCGCCCCGACTGGGCTCCACTACCGATCAACTGGAAAATGAAACAACACAACAAACACGATCTTCATCGATATCCTCTTTGAGCTCGGTTGCGTCACCTGTACGGTTATCATCGGCACCTGCAACTGTTTGAAGTAATCTATGAGTCACGGGGACTCAGCAATCTCACACCCTCGCGATCAAGACTATTTAAGCTTATGGGTAGGGAAAGGGGGTAGTGAGGTGGAGCTGCAGCAAGCACTAGCATATATGGTGGCTAACTTGCGCAAATGAGAGTGAGAAGAGAAGCAAAGCACGGTCGTGAACTAGAAGTGATCCTGAAACTACTTACGTTCAAACATAACACAAGAACCGTGTTCACTTCCCGGACTCCGCCGAGAAGAGACCATCACGGCTACACACGCGGTTGATGCATTTTAATTAAGTTAAGTTTCAAGTTTTCTACAACCGGACATTAACAAATTCCCATCTGCCCATAACCGTGGGCACAGCTTTCGAAAGTTCAAAACCCTGCAGGGGTATCCCAACTTAGCCCATCACAAGCTCTCATGGTCAACGAAGGATATTCCTTCTCCCAGGAAGACCCGATCAGACTCGTAATCCCGGTTACAAGACATTTCGACAATGGTAAAACAAAATCAGCAAAGCCGCCCGATGCGCTGACATCCTGATAGGAGTTGCACATATCTAATTTTCAGGGCAACACCGGATGAGAAATCCGTACAACTAAAACCAGCCCTCAGGTTTCCCCGAGCTGGCGCTGCAAGGGGCTCTAGTTCGGACCAACACTTAGACAAGCACTGGCCGGGGGGGGGGGGTTAAAATAAAAGATGACCCTTGGGTTGGCTGACCCAAGGGAAGGGTAATAGGTTGTTAGGAAAAAGTAAAACCAAGGTTGGGCCTTGCTGGAGGAGTTTTATTCAAGGCGAACTGTCAAGGGGTTCCCATTATAACCCAACTGCGTAAGGAATGCAAAATCAAGGAAGTTAACACCGGTATGACGGAAACTAGGGCGGCAACAGTGGAACAAAACACCAGGCATAAGGCCGAGCCTTCCACCCTTTACCAAGTATATAGATGCATTAATTAAATAAGAGATATTGTGATATCCCAACAATAATCATGTTCCAACATGGAACAAACTCAAATCTTCACCTGCAACTAGCAACGCTATCAGAGGGGCTGAGCAAAGCGGTAACATAGTCAAACAACGGTTTGCTAGGAAAGGTGGGTTAGAGGCTTGGCTTAGCAATATGGGAGGCATGATATATCAAGTGGTAGGTATCGCATCATAGCAATAGAGCGAGCAACTAGCAAGCAAAGATAGAAGTGATTTCGAGGGTATGGTCATCTTGCTTGCAAAGTTCTCCGAGTTGACGTAAGCTTGATCCTCGTAAGCGTACTCAAAGTTCTCCAAGAAACTAAGCTACTGCACTCCAACATAGAAACAAACCACACGGCAGTGATCTACTTAAGATGCTTGACAAAAGATGAACACTGAGCTACGGCTAAATCACACAAGAGTAGGTCCAAACAAGCATGGCAAAAGTGCAAAAGATAACAGCATCACAGACTTAGTGAAAATACTAACATGTGTGGAATTAACATCAAGAAGCAATGTTTAGAGCAAGATAACAACATCCTATAGGATCTGATCATAGCAATACAAGGCATGGCAAGAATCTACTCAAAGCATATAACAAAAGTCCCTTACTGACCATAAGCCAAAAGGGATCAGAAGATATGATGGCACCCATGTAAACATAGCAAGTTCCATAAACAGATTCAGACTTGGCAGAAAACTGGACATGGCAAAAACAGAGTTACGTAGGCATGTTTGCGAGCTCGATGCACTCACCACAAGGCATTGCATGACAAACTAAGCATACACCCAGCAAGAAGACATGATCATGAAGCCAAGCCAAGCAAGAACAAGTTCATAGCATGCATGGATCAACTACAACAACCTCGGCAAAATTGATTAACACGTAAAAAATCTGCCAGGAACATTTTATAGCAAAAGTAGAGTAAGATTGAGTCATGCTAGGGTACTCCATAATTGCAAACAAAGACACGGATGGGTAGAGCATAACAATATCTCAAAATCATGCTTACTGAACATACTCAAAAGAGGCATGGATCACTCTGTAGCAACATGAATACATGGCATTAAAATAACAGCAGGGAAATGACTTAGAAGAATTCTAAGTCCCTGAAATCAGCAACATCACGAGAGCTACTTTGCATGCTTGTGCTAGTCACCACATTGATCACAAAAATACATGGCATACGCCCCTGTAAAGATGGCATGGCATATCCAAAACACATGTAGAGCTCAAAGCCATATGCAGCACACAATAATCATGGCAAAAATGACAAATGCTCATAAACTGATAAGAATTGGGAACTATCATTTTATAGCACTTTTGCAACAGCATTTAGGGCATCAATATGGACTCAGACAAGCATGGTGCAATGGAACAAAGTGAAGAGGACATCCTAACGAACATTTTGATATTTGGCATGCGCAAAACGGAGCTACGGATGAGAAGTTATGATGCGATGAACATGGCATAAAATGTAAGGGAAAAAGGACTTAGGAGAAAACAACCTCCGAATCTCCAGATCTAGGGTTTGTTGCACGCGGACCGAGGATGGACGGATCTCTCGCCGGAGATGGGGAAGACGGCCGGAGAGGAGGGAAAATTGGACGGAGCTCGCGGATCCGGCAGGATCCGGGCACGGCGTAGGTGGGGAGGACGGCGGCAAGCCGTGGCGGCGCGGGGACGGCAACGCAGCAGGGCCGGGAGGCGAGCGGCGGCGGCGCGGCACTGGTCGCCGGCGGATGCGCGCCGCTGGCGGCGAGGTGCGACGGGCGGCGGCAGCCTCGGGCGCGGTCCGGCGAGGAGGCCACGGGCAGGCGGCGGCGTCCAGTGGCGGGCGGCGCGCGGGTGGCGGCTACCGGTGGCGGGCGGCGAGGCGCGGGCTCCCTCGGGCCCGGCGCGGCCCGGGGCGGGCCCGATCTGGGCCTCATGGGCCCTGGCGGCGGGGAGGAGAGAGAGGGCGACGTGGCGGCGTGGGAGAGGCCGGACGGTGGCGGTGGACATGTCCGTCGGTGGTGGGGAAGTGTTCGACGGCGCGAGGGGAAGAAGACTAGGGTTGACTGCGCGAATTTTCGGGGAGGCACACACACACACACACACACACACACACACACACACACACACATATATATATATATATATATATAGGTAGAGGGAACTAGGAGAGTCCAAATGAGGTGCGGTGTTCGGCCACGCGATCGTGATCGAACGACCGAGAGGATGGAGGGGGTTTGGATGGGTTTTGGGCCACTTTGGAGGGGTGTTGGGCTGCAACACACACGAGGCCTTTACGGTTCCTTGGTTAACCGTTGGAGTACCAAACGAACTCCAAATGGCACGAAACTTGACAGGCGGTCTACCGGTGGTGTACCAACGCCGCTTGGCAAACCTCAGTCCATTCCGAGAAAGTTTAACACCCGCACACGAAAAGAGGCAAATGGACAATGGGGAAAATGATCGGATGTATGAGACTAACACGTATGCAAATGCGATGCACATGATGACATGGTATGAAATGCATGACACGCAAACAAAGGACAAGGCAACAACATCGAATAACTGGAAGACACGTGGCGCAATGGTCTCGGGGCGTTACACCCACCGCCCTCCAGGATGCGACGACACTAGTAACCAAGTGTGAAGCGTGCTAGTTCGATTCAAAGAAGCTTCATCAACCAGCCCAAGCCCTTCAAACAATCCCTATCTCCTGGCCACTCTCGGTCTGGGGGCTCGATATACTGGGCCCTTTCCCCCGCGCTGTCAGGGGCTTTGAGTACTTGTATGTTGCAATCGACAAGTTCACAAAGTGGCCGAAGGTGGAAGAAGTGAGGAAGGTGACTGCTCAGTCAGCCGTCAAGTTCTTTAAAGGACTGGTCTGCCATTTTGGTGTGCCAAACAGAGTCATCACCGACAACGGCACGCAGTTCACAAGCCACACCTTCATGCAGTACATCCAAGACCACAGCAGCAAGGTCTGTTTTGCTTCCGTGGCACATCCACGGAGCAACGGCCAAGCGGAGAGGGCAAATGCTGAAGCGTTGCGAGGCCTGAGAACGAAGACCTTTGACAAGCTGCACAAGAGCGGAAGGCGCTGGATTGATGAGTTGCCGGTGGTTCTTTGGTTGATCACGACGCCGCCAAATCGAGCCACCGGCTAGACACCTTTTGCCCTGGTATACGAGGCAGAAGCAGTTCTCCCCACGGAACTCATATACGGGTCATCTCGAGTGCTCGCTTATGATGGGCTTCAGCAAGAGCCATTGCGCCAAGATGACGCGACGCTCTTTGAGGAAGATCGTCTTCGGGCGGCTGTGAGAGTGGCACGCTACCAGCAAGCCTTGCGCCGCTACCATAGCCGCAAGGTTCATGCCAGAAGCTTTGAGGAAGGCGACCTTGTTCTTTGGTGCGTTCAGTCAGCCAAGAATTCCAACAAGTTGACGCTGAAGTGGGAAGGCCCTTATCGGGTAATACGAGTCACCAGGCCTGGCGCAGTCCGCCTGGAGACCGAAGATGCCGTCCCGGTGAGGAACTCCTGGAACATCGAGCATCTTCGCAAGTTTTACCCATAAGGCGCGGCTTGCCGGGCCTCCCGGCAAGCCACCTTTTGTACAAGCTTTGCCGGCAAGGCATGTGACCCTTTGTACAAAGCCAGGCGCAGACCCTGAGCATAAATAAATGAAGCACTGGCGCCCTAAGTTATAGCATGCATGCTAGGTCGAGGCTCGTCCTTGGTTAGGGTTGATAGTGCTTAGCGGTGACTAACCCCTAGCCTACAGGTCGAGTGGGATTCTATCTGTTCCTTTTTTGCCCTCCTTTGGTTCGCAGGACACACTCGGAGAGAAGGAATCAGACCGGCGCCCCCAACCCCGGCAAACCAGAGTTGCCGGGGGCTGCAAGCATAAGGATCCAACCGCAGCAAGATGAGATTGCCGGGGGCTGCAGATCCAGATAAGTCTTTTATCCTCTACCATGCATTTCGGAACCGGACTGGGGTATGTGAAACCTCATTTTTATCTCTAGGCTGTCGTGCTCCCCCTTTTCCTATTCCTAAGGATTATTTCCTGGGTATGGATTTGGTCGTAGCCGCAGCGGCAAGGAGGTGGGACGAGGAGCCTGAAGCCCACTTCATCCCTGCCTCTGCCAAGAGCGCGAGAACGGTCGAGTGGAGTGGGGGACGGCAAGGCATGTTGCCGGGCGAAAAACGTTTATCTTAAACAATAACAAGGATTCGCTACTTGTCGCGGGATTTACCCGTGAACGAAAAACTCGAAAAGCATCCCTTTTTCATTAAAAACATCCCATACAGGTACAGTTCGTGCAAGGTGAAAAACATGAGCAAGGGGATTACAAGTTTTAAATTTGACAAAGGCCCGCAGGCTTACAAACTAAAAAAGAGATAAGATGCCCGTAATCCCTTTCTTGTCCCTCTCCTCAGGAGGCAGGTCAAGGAGGCGAAAGGGCAAAAGGGGCACCTAGGCGAGCTACGAGCAGCAGAAAGCACCAAGAGAACACCTCGGTGCTCGCCCACGGGCAGGCCGGTGATGACGGTGCCGGGAAAGGAGTTGGAAGACAAGGTGGCAGGACCGGCAATACGCAATGAAGGCGTCGGTGCCCGCGTACTCCGAGTTGACGGCCTTACCGCCCGCTCTCTTCCTCTTCCGCAGCCTCCCGATGCCAGCCGCCCAAGAAGACGGCCCCAAGAAGTTCAAGGAGCTGGCCCCGCCCCGGCAAACCTCTACCGGAGGAGCGGCCAGGTCCAGATGTTGCTGCTGCCGCCCCTGCCCAGGCGCGGGGCGTCTGACGCCTAGTCGGACTCGTCCCCGCTATCCGCCCTGCTGCCCTCCTCATCACTTTCGCTCGAGGAAGAGCTTCCATCGTCAGAATCTCCATCGGAGGAGCTCTCCACGCAGCACTTCAGGCGAGTCCCGAACTCTCCGAAGACCTTGACGGAGAGTAGGCCGTCCTCCATCCATTTGAAGTAGAGGATGAGCCCCGCCGTCAGGCTGTGGATGCGAGCGAACGTCTTCCACCCACGACGGAGATACATGACTCGAGGAGCCGGGAAGTCGATGTCGACCCACGTGCCCCCGTTCCCGCAACCCCTCATGTGCAATCTGAGGGATTGGGGCCGGTCACGCTCCATCTCCCGAGCAAACGGGGCAGGAAGACGAAGATGGCGACGCGGAGGCTGGCGAAGCCTGATGAAGAACTCGCGGGGCTGGTCTCCGACATGGCCTTCCATCGGGAAAGGCATCATTGGCGGGGGTGAAGCCGGCGCGTCGCCCTGTCCTCCTCTTCCCCGAGCACTGCGGCCTATGCCCTGGCCTCGCCCATGGCCTCGCCCCCTCCCCCTTCCCCTCGCGGCCGGCTCCGCCACCGCGGGCTCAGGAGGAGGAGGGATGCATTGTCGAGCAGCGACCCTCACCGCCACCGTCGAAGGACCAGGATTCCCTTTCTCCATGGCGAATGAAAGGAAGAAGCAGAAGGAAGGGGAGATAGAAGATGGAAGAATGCGGGATGCCACCTCCCCTTGCCCCTCTTTATAAAGGAACAAGGTTGGGGCTTGGCCGCCCTGCTCGGCCAATCAAGACACAGGAGGCGCAGGGAATCAGGACCGACCCGCTGCCCCAACCAGCGACGACTCGGTTTCCCGCCTCCACCGTTTGCCACCCCAAGCACATGAAAGACGTGTGGCAGACGTGCAGGACTGAGGGGACGGGTGAGGCAACCTCTCCCCACCCCGTGATTGTGGGGAGTGGACGCCTTGAAGACCGCGCCCCGCCCCTGTTCAGTAAATGAGCCGCGCCTCCACGCCTCCCTCTTCTTACGGGGAAGATGTGAGCCGCCTCTTTACTGCGATGTGACGCATGCATGTAAAAACCGGCCCACGCATGCCGCCCACGTCACGCACACCCCTCCACGCCGCGCCGTGCGCGCGGGTTGTGCGAAGCGAAGCGCGCGAAAAGTCTTACCGCGGTAAAAACCGCCCCGCCTGCCTGCGCACCATTTTGGGCCTGACCCAACAACGTGTCGCGCTTATGTGTGGCCCAGGCCCGGGGTGTAACATCCCAGATGTAAAACTTTCATATTTGGAAATATATCCATGTTGACCTCCTTCCAATTCCATTTGGGGTTACATATTTTGGTCTCATTTTGTTTTGTTATGTTATTCTACTCATTTCATTGCCATGCTTACCTTGTCATATTGCATTTGTGCTTCCTGTCATATTCCTTTTAGCCATCATATTTTTGCATCATGTGCATATCAATGTTGTGTTGTGCTTATGTCAACTTGCTTTTCCATGATATTCATGCATGATATGTTGTTGCATGTTCTATGTGTGATCCATGCATCACCACCTCCATTCATCACCACCTCCATGCATCACCACCTCTCCTTCTATTTATTTCTTTTGGCAAGTGCCATTTTACCCTCCTCCATTAATGTTCAACTTTGCCTCAATATTCTATCACCATGTCATTTACCTCCCTGTAAAATTTTCAGCCTTATATAAGTTGTTTTGGTTAGGTTTTAAAATGGCTCAAGTTTGAATTCAATTCAAACTTGAATTATTTTACTTCCTCTAAAAATTCCCAGAACAATTTTATCAAATACTACACAAATTCAGGATCTTGAGAATATTATCATATTGCCCAAAATCCTTCCCACTCTCCCTGTGCTTTTCCTGGTGTTTTCTGTGTGAAGAAAATGGCAAGAATTGCAGCAGCAGAGCGGCCAGCAGCAGCACCCCCTGGGCCTCGACCTCCCAGGCCGGCCCAGCTAGCACCCGCCGGCCCAACCAGCGCAGCCAGCCAGGCCGCGCTCACCTGCTCCTGCATGCGCGCACGCCGTTTCTCACCCAGCCGTCCTGCTACCCAGGATCCCGTACGCCCATGTGTCCCTCGCGACCCCACCAGCCAGCCTCTGGCTACAACTCACCCGCCCTTCACCTTTTTGTCAAGCTCGTGCCGGGCTCGCACATGGCCACGGCCGCGTCGACGACGTGCTACACCCGTCGCCCTGGCCTCCTTTTAACCCCCTCTCCTTTTCCACGCACCCCTAGGGTTTCCCTCTTCCTCTCACCGCCGCCGCCAAGTGCGAAGGACCACCAGATCCACCGCTATAGCTCCGTCCAGAGTGCACCTGAGAGCGCAACCTCGTCACCGGCGTGCTCTCCGGCCACCTCCACCCCAGAGATCATGTCCTTATTCTTCCTCGTCGTCGTCTTCATCCACGACGTCGACTACAGTGCCCCGGACGACAAGTTCCTCGACGTCCTCTGCTTCCATCTTTCTCTCGGTCAGGACCGCGCCAAGGTTCAGAGCTCCACTTCGTCACCGCTGGCTCGTCTTCGTCGACCCCGTCGTGTCTTTGGGTGAGCTGGGTAACGCACATCCCTCTCCCATCCATCTTTTTCACATTTAGGCACCCCTAGGTTTCGTTCGATACGTGCCCTTGCCGTGTTCCCGATGATCCAACGAAGCTTGTAGTTATCTATTGCACGCGTAGGTGCAGTAGCGTCTCCGCGCTCTGGTTCGCGCCTAGCGCGCCCCTTCGCTGGCCTCACCCCGCACGCGTGCACGCTCGCTCCCGCGTGGGCCCGGCCTTGCCTCGCGTCGCGGTGGATGGTGCCGTCGCTCGCCGCGGACACTATGGCGCGAGCAGAGCCTTGCTCATGCCCGAGCGCCCCCGCTCCCTATTCTCGCGCACTCCCCTACCGTTTTCCGCTTGCCCGCAGCGTCCCCTCAGGCCCACCATCGCCACGGCTGCCCTTGCCGGCGTCGTCGTCGTCATCTCTGCCTGAGCAGTGGAGCATGCCCGGGGCCATCTCTTATGGAGGGGGAGCCCCTGTTCTGTCAGCCTCCTTGCCGTAGCCCAGCGGTTGACCTCTCACGCCCGCACCGGGGCGACCCGGGTACGATCCCCGCAGGCGCAAGTTAAACCCCCCTTTTTTTCTTCTTTTGCAGCGTGTGTGTATGATAGGGTGGCCCCACCTGTCATAGCCTCTGACTCCAGGACCCCACCTGTCATCCCCTCTCCACTTTCTCCTTTTCTTTTATGTTTTTTCCCAGCGAATATTCCATTTATAGAATATGGAATATATCCATTTTGGGCAAGTCCATTTCTGGACGTTTCCAAATAAGGGAATGCCAATTCTGTCTTATTCCATTTAGGGCAGTTTTTAACTTATTGCACTTGTGATGATTTTTCTACAGCAACCCCAACATATTATATATGTTTTTGGGTGGCCCCCAACATTTAGGGCGCAAGTTAAACCCCCCGTTTTTTCTTCTTTTGCAGCGTGTGTGTATGACAGGGTGGCCCCACCTGTCATAGCCTCTGACTCCAGGACCCCACCTGTCATAGCCTCTGACTCCAGGACCCCACCTGTCATCCCCTCTCCACTTTCTCCTTTTCTTTTATGTTTGTTCCCAGCGAATATTCCATTTATAGAATATGGAATATATCCATTTCTGGCAAGTCCATTTCTGGATGTTTCCAAATAAGGAAATACCAATTCTGTCTTATTCCATTTAGGGCAGTTTTTAACTTATTGCACTTGTGATGATTTTTCTACAGCAACCCCAACATATTATATATGTTTTTGGGTAGAAAAATCCCACCAATCCAGTGGTGGCATTAGTTTGTGCATTTGAGCAAGTTCATAAACATGTCATTTTACATCATGATGTTGTCTTGTCATTTTTGTGTGGTTTAATTCAAGCATGCTATGAGGTTGTTTTGCACATGGATATCTTCATTTTCATGCCTACTCCATGCTAGATTTATTTCATCACATGATATGCTATGTAGTGAGTTAATCAAGCTTGTTAACATGCCAACATGAATCTGTTTTGCCATGTCCTGAAATTTCACCAAGTCTGAATATGTTTATAAAACTTGCTATGTTTGCATGGGTGTAATAATATTTTTTGTGCCCTTTTGGCTCATGTTCAGTAAGGGACTTTTGTTCTATGCATTTAGTAGGTTCATGCCATGCCTTTGTTTGCTATGTTATGTTCCTGTAGCATGTTGTTAGCTTGCTGTAAACATGTCTTCCTGATGTTAATTCCTGGCATGTTAGTATTTTCACTAAGTCTGTGAAACGGTTATCTTTTACATTATTGCCATGCTGTTTTAGTCATGCTCTAGTGGTTTATAGATTTAGCTCAGTGTTCATGTTTTGTAGAGCATCTCCTGTACTTCACTGCCATGCATTTTGTTCACATGTTTGGGTGATGTAGCATATTTATACTTTGCATCCAAGTGGCCATGTTGATGCTTTAAGCAGTTTGCATCAAATCTTGTCGTGCTTGTCTTTTGCAAACCGTGCATCCGTTTCCGGTGATCCTTATATCGATTTCGACCAAAATCATCTCATCTTTCCAGCGGCATACTTGGTTTGCCAAGTTGATGCCTTGTTCATCTTTTCCCTTCCGGGGCACGCATATGCATTGCATATCACATCTCGTATGTCAGGCATCATATTGCTTGTGCATTGCATCGTGGTTGATAGTTGTTCCTTTGCTTGTGTTCTTGCTTTCGGTAGAGCCGGGAGACGAGAACGCTTACGAGGAACCTATTGAGAACGCTTACGAGGATCAAGCTTCCGACAACTCTGAGAACTTTGCAGGCAAGATGATTATACCCTCAAAATCACTTCTATCCTTGCTTGCTAGTTATTCGCTCTATTGCTATGCCGCGATACCTACCACTTGCTATATCATGCCTCCCACATTGCCATGTCGAGCCTCTAACCATCCTTTCCTAGCAAACCATTGTTTGGCTATGTTACCACTTTCGCTCAACCCCTCTTATAGCGTTGCTAGTTGCAGGTGAAGTTGAAGTTGGTTCCATGTTGGAACATGGATATTCTGGGATATCACAATATCTCTTATTTAATTAATGCATCTATATACTTGGTAAAGGGTGGAAGGCTCGCCTTATGCCTGGTTTTTTGTTCCACTCTTGCCGCCCTAGTTTCTGTCATACCGGTGTTATGTTCCTTGATTTTGCGTTCCTTACGTGGTTGGGTGATTTATGGGACACCTTGATAGTTCGCCTTGAATAAAACTCCTCCAGCAAGGCCCAACCTTGGTTTTACCAATTGCCACCTAAGCCTTTTCCCTCGGGTTTTTGCGAGCCTGAGGGTCATCTTTATTTTAACCCCCGGGCCAGTGCTCCTCTGAGTGCTGGTCCAAATTAGAGCCACTTGCGGTGCGCCCCTAGGCAACTTGGGGTATCTTCGGTTGACGTACGTAGTGTTCATCCGGTGTGCCCTGAGAACGAGATATGTGCAGCTCCTACCGGGATTTGTCGGCACAGTCGGGTGGTCTTCCTGGTCTTGTTTTACCATTGCCGAAATGTCTTGTAACCAGGATTCCGAGTCTGATCGGGTCTTCCTGGGAGAAGGAATATCCTTCGTTGACCGTGAGAGCTTATGATGGGCTAAGTTGGGACACCCCTGCAGGGTATTATCTTTCGAAAGCCGTACCCGCGGTTATGAGGCAGATGGGAATTTGTTAATATCCGGTTGTAGAGAACTTGACACTTGACTTAATTACAATACATCAACCGCGTGTGTAGCCGTGATGGTCCCTTTTCGGCGGAGTCCGGGAAGTGAACACGGTTTGGGTTATGTATGAACGTAAGTAGTTCCTGGATCACTTCTTGATCACTTCTAGCTTCGCGACCATTGCGTTGCTCATCTTCTCGCTCTCTTTTGCGTATGTTAGCCACCATATTGACTTAGTGATTGCTGCAGCTCCACCTCATTACACAATCCTTCCTATAATCTTAATTAGTCTTGATCTCATGGGTGTGAGATTGCTGAGTCCTCGTGACTCACAGATTCTACCAAAACAGTTGCAGGTGCCGATGATGCTAGTGCAGGTGACGAAACCGAGCTCAAGTGGGAGTTTGACGAGGAACGTGGTCGTTACTATATTTCATTCCCTGAGGATCAGTAGTGGAGCCCAGTTGGGACGATCGGGGATCTAGCATTTGGGGTTGTCTTCTTTATTTTGGTTCCGTAGTCGGAGCTTGATTGTACTCTGAATGATGGATGCTTTAATTATGTATTGTGTGAAGTGGCGATTGTAAGCCAACTCTTTATCTCATTCTTGTTCACTACATGGGATTGTGTGAAGATGACCCTTCTTGCGACTAAACCACCATGCGGTTATGCCTCTAAGTCGTGCCTCGACACGTGGGAGATATAGCCGCATCGTGGGCGTTAGACGGGGGCTCCTGTCGGTGTACAAAAATAGGGGCACATTTTTGTACCCCTTTACCTGTGCACGGGCAGTTAGAGCCGCGCCCGCGACCACGCCAAGCAGAGCAGGGGAGGTGAGCTAAGGTAAGACCGAAGCCCAAGACAGTCAGAGTAATGCCAAGGCCAAGACCACAAAGAGCAGAGGGACGAAACAGGTTCCCCCGGCAAGACCCTTGCCGGGGCAGCTCACCCCACACCAACAGAGCGAGCCTCCCTTGAGCACCACGTGCCGGTGTACAAAAATAGGGGCACATTTTTGTACCCCTTTACCTGTGCACGGGCAGTCAGAGCCGCACCCACGACCACACCAAGCAGAGCGAGGGAGGTGAGCCAAGAAAAGACCGAAGCCCAAGATGATCAGAGCAACACCAAGGCCAAGACCACAGAGAGCAGAGGGACGAAGCAGGTTCCCCCGCCAAGACCCTTGCCGGGGACAGCTCGCCCCACACCAACGGAGTGAGCCACCCATGAGCCCTCGGCTGCCAACACCATCACCAACATGGATCCAGGGCTCGGGAAAGCACCTCCGAGGTGGCATGCAGATCTTTGTGAAGACATATCCAAGAACAGATGAGGATTAGAAGACGACGATCCCCGGCAAGATCCTTGCCGAGGAAGGCTACCAGACCCCCGGCAAGACCCTTGCCGGGGACGACAACATGTCGCGACAAGACCCTTGCCGGGCCACCCGACAAGGCCATTACCAAGGGTGCCAGCAGGGCCACCGCCAGACCCGCCGACAACCAAGCTTCCACCACCGTTCGAATACAGCTGCCAGCTCAACCAGCTGGGCGGGCACCTGCGTGGCGACATGCAGTCCCCAAGCCAACTCATCAAGCGCCTGCATGGCGGCATGCAGATCATCGTGAAGGCTCCACCACCACGCCACCTCAGCTGCCTGCCTGCCTACATGGCAACGCACGCATCACTGGTCAGGGCGCGTGTCGAAGCAAGGAGGAGCGGCGACGGACCGGACGGGCCTCGCCCTCGTCCCCGATAAAGCAAAGGGACACCTGCGCGATGCATTAAATATATCTTGTCCTGTAATACGAAAGATAACCTCGCAACACTGTTGCCTTTCCACCTCCTGTGTGCCACTGTGGCAACCCCTTTTTCTATAAAAGGAGGCCCGAGGCGACGAGGGGAAGGATTCGGCTTTTTGGAGCTCGTTACACCCCGTAGCTAGCTCAAGAACTGAGAGTACATCCACCAAAGCAGGACTAGGGTTTTACGCATCCTCGCGGCCCGAACCTGGATAAACGAACCGTGTGCTCTATGTTAGATCTGCTCTACTCTCAACCCCGCGCCCCGCCAACCGTAGTAGGGATTCTTGTGATCCCATAGGTGTCGTTCTCACCGACATCTTTGGCGCGCTAGGTAGGGGGTGCGATTGTGAGAATCTGGTCTAGTAGTTAGCCTATCAATTCTTCGCCGCCATGGCCCCTAAGAAGAAGACGGCCACGGCGATCGGCTCGTGGGGGGCCGAACAGCTCGTGCCGGTGCAGACGAGCAGCGGACCGGACGCGGACAGGACCCGGGCCGCGGCCCACGAACACCAGCACCGCCCAGGAAGTTGGAGCCTGGCAAGCAGCGTCGTTCATGTGCCAGACGATTGGCTACACACTGCCGGATCCAAAGACGGAGCTTTGCCCCCTGCCGACGACGTGGGGCCCTCCCAGGGTGTCGTTGTGCCGACTCCGGGCGGCGCGGCGACCTCCAGGACGCATACACCGGCGACCATCGTGCGTTCTTCCCATGGTGTGCGCGCTGAATAGCGTCACCATGTGGGTGACCCTAGGCACCGCCGTGGGAAGAACCCTGTGCGCCGTCAGCAAGACGAAGGAGTTCAACACGCTCGCCGAAGCACTGGTGAAAATGGCACGCAGCCGCCGGGTCGTGACGGAGCTCCTTCTAACATAGTTAGAAGTCGAAGCGCGCCGCCATCCACTTAGCTGTCGCTACCATCCACGCCAGCGGAAGCCTTAGAACGCGCACAGCTGCTCCTCGACTTCCCTCCTGCTACGGAGAAGCTCGATGAGTGGAGGGCCACCATCCGGAGCCTCGTCGCCGTCGCAAACAAAGACGATTCGCGATCGGCGGGGCCCTCGGGTCGGTGCTCCACCGAGCCACCACATGCTGGCGCTGGGAGGACCGGGGGAGCTGCGGCCACGGTGCACTCTCCTCCTCGTCGCCAGCCGCCACGGGCGTCGGCCCATCGCGACGACGCTTGTGATAACATCTCCATAGCATCGTCCGATCCATGGACCGTCTGCGACCATCGCAGGTCCTTCGGGAGCGAGCTCACAAAGACGCTCGAACCACCGTTGAGCGCCGGCGCGAAACGCGCCGCCAGTCGGACAAGCGGGCGGGACCCGCTACGGACCACCCAGCACCGGGGGGCCCCGGCGGCCTACCTTATGAGGTGGGCTGCCCGGCTTTTACCCGTGAGCTGAGGCAGTTCCAGTGGCCATCCCACCGCACGCTCAAGCCCGACGTTGGCGAGAAGTATAGCGGCAAGACCCATCCATCCGAGTTCCTCAGCATCTACACCATCGCGATGCAGGCCGCTGGGGCTCGCGACGACAAGGTGCTTGCCAACTATTTCCCGCTGGCGCTCAAGCCCAATATAATGTCTTGGTTGATGCACTTGCCGGTGGACTCCATCTCTTCCTGGTCAGATCTGTGCCATGAGTTCGTTGGTGACTTCACAGGAGGCCACCAAGTTCATGGCCAGGCCAGTGATCTGCATATCATTCCCCAGAAGGAAGGGGAGACCCTGCGCAAGTACATCCAGAGATTCAACCAGGTGTAGTACAACATCCCCGACGTTCATCCCGCCGCTGTGATTAGCACGTTCCATCAGAACATGCGCAATCCCAAGATGCGCGAGGAGCTGGCAATGACCAAGGTTAAGGATGTGGCCGAGCTCTACGTTCTCGCCGACAGGTGCGCCCGGGCTGAAGAGGGAAGGAAGTACCCCGGCGAAGATGCCGGCGCGGAAACCGACTCTACCGATGAGGGCGCCGCCACCCCGACGAAGAAGGGCCGGCGTCGCAACAGGAAACGCAAAGGCAAGGCCGTGCTTGCCGTTGAGGGATCTAACGATACCGGTGTCGGCAAGAAGGTCAAGGCAGACGCCCCCGGCAAGGAGATTGCCGGGTGCGCCGCCTGCCGGGCCTTGGCGGCTACCGACAAGCCAGGAAGCTCCGGCAAGCAATACTGCAAGATCCACCGCACCAAGGGCCACAATCTCCAGAACTGCCGACAAGTCAAGCTGCTTGCTAAGAAGCAAAAGGCTAAGTACGAAAGGCGGGACAAGGAGAAGGACCGGGACGGTGCTGAGGGATCCGGCAAGAAGCGTGGCGGACAAGGAGGCCACCCGGGCAAGGACAACCAGCAAGAGAGGCCCACCCGGGGCCGCGACAAGAAACAAGAAGACGACGATCATGACGAGTCTGGTGAGCAAGGGTTCCAGAACTGCCGACAAGTTGAGCTGCTTGCTGAGAAGCAAAAGGCTGAGTATGAAAGGCGGGACAAGGAGAAGCACCAGGACGGTGCTGAGGGATCCGACAAGAAGCATGGTGGCCAAGGAGGCCGCCCCGGCAAGGACAACCAATAAGAGAGGCTCGCCCGGGGCCGCGACAAGAAACAAGAAGACGACGATCACGACAAGGACGATGAGTCTGGTGAGCAAAGGTTCCAGAAGGCTACGGAGGCCATGTGCATCGATGGTGGCGCCTCGCTGCATACCTCTCACCACCAGCTCAAGCAGTGGGCGCGTGAGATTACAGCAGCAGAGCCGTCGTTCGATGCTCAGAAGCCACTAAAGTGGTCCAGCACGCCCCTCATCTTTGATGCCGAGGACCACCCTGACCGCACTACCGCGGTCGGGTGTTTTCCATTGTTGGTCTCGCCAATGATACGCAACCTCAGGGTGAACAAGATGTTGGTTGACGGCGGGGCCGGCCTGAACCTGATCTTGCCTATCGTGATCAAAAGGTTGCAAATCCCTGACGGGGACCTCGGGGAAACGGGCACGTTTCAGGGGGTCAATCTGGGGAGGAGCCAGCCGAAGGGAAAGGTCACACTGCCCGTGACATTTGGAGGAGAGTTGAACTACAGGTCGGAGAGGATCGTCTTCGACGTGGCTGAGATCCTCTTGCCCTACAACGGGATCCTCGGCCGCCCGGCACTAGCCAAGTTCATGGCGGCATCATACTACGCCTACAACATGCTAAAGATGCCCGGGCCGTTGACCATCATCTCCGTCCCCTCCGACAAGAAGGACGCGTTGATCTGCGCCGACCAACTCTACTGGGAAGCAGTTGCAGCAGCTGCCATCAAGGCACCTGCTCCTGCTGCCGAAGGCCCGGGAAGAAAGAAGGAGCCCGACAAGACCTCTCGCACCCACTCCGGCAAGCGCACCTCATCGGGGTGTTGTGCTACCGTTGAGGACGCGCCAGAGAGCTCTGCTGACAAGAGCAAGAGATCCAGAGCCGAGCCGCCGCAGACCAAGAAGGTGCTCGTCGCGGAGGATGGCACGGGAGGGGCCTTCATCATACGTTCTGCCCTCGACAGCAAATAGGAAGGCGCGCTCGTCACCTTCCTGCGGGCAAATGTCGACGTGTTTGCATGGCAAGCATCTGACATCCCCGGTGTTCCCAGGGAGGTGATTGAGCACCACCTAGCTATCTGCCCCCACGCGTGGCCCGTCAAGCAGAAGGTCGGAAAGCAGGCTCTAGAAAGGCAGGAGTTCATCACAGAGGAGATCAGGAATTTGGAAGCGGCAGGTTTGGTGAGAGGGGTGCTCCACCTGACGTGGTTGGCCAATCCGGTAGTGGTGCGCAAGGCGAATGGGAACTGGAGGTTGTGTATTGATTACACAGATATCAATAAGGCTTGTCCTAAGGACACCTTCCTGTTGCCGCACATCGACCAGATTGTTGACTCCACGGCCGGGTGTGATCTGTTATCATTCCTTGACGCCTACTCAGGCTACAACCAAATCTTCATGACAAGAGAAGATGAAGAGAAGACATCATTCATCATCCCATGTGGTACGTATTGGTTTTTACGGACGCCTTTCGGGTTGAAGAGTGCTGGCTCAATGTTTGCAAGATTAG
This sequence comes from Triticum aestivum, assembly GCF_018294505.1. NCBI lineage: Eukaryota > Viridiplantae > Streptophyta > Magnoliopsida > Poales > Poaceae > Triticum > Triticum aestivum. Next base: position 429,522,051 of record NC_057794.1, on the reverse strand, counting down.
TCCAAATTGGTTTTGAACCTCAGCTCCATAGAAATATGGAGGCCTACATGGATGCCATAGTGGTCAAAACCAAGGACGGGCCAACTCTTGTGCAAGATCTAGAAGAGACATTTACCAACCTGCACAAGATCAACCTCAAGTTGAACCGTGAGAAGTGCGTCTTCGGCGTCCCATCCGGCAAGCTTCTCGGGTTCTTCGTGTCACAGCGCGTGATCAAGGCAAACCCGGACAAGATCAAGGCTATTGAGTAGATCGAGGCACCCAAGCGGATCAAGGAAGTGCGTCGGCTCACCGGCTGTGTTGCCGCCATGAGCCGATTCATCTCCAAGTCCGCCGAGCACGCCCTTCCCTTCTTCAAAATCTTGAAAAAGGCAGGCCCAATAGAGTGGACCCAAGAAGCCGAGGCAGCGCTGCAGGACCTGAAGAAATACCTTTCTTCCACGCCAATACTAGTTGCGCCTAAACCACAAGAGCCGTTACTGCTGTATCTGGCGGCGACAAATCAAGTGGTCAGCGCCGCACTAGTGGCACAGAGGGAGGTCGACCAGGAGGCAACAATGGCGGCAGAACCAGCGGATGGCAAGCCAAAGATTCCCCCTGCAGGGCTTGGTGCCGACAAGGCGCGGCCCCCGGCAGAGTCTGGTGCCACCAGGGCAAATGCCCGCGCGGTCGAGTGAAGTGGTGCCCAAAAATAAGATGATGTAGCACCCGGTTTACTTTGTTAGCTCCCTCTTGCAGGGGCTAGGTCAAGGTATTCCGTTGTGCAAAAATTGCTCTTCGGCCTCCTTATGGCCTTGAGGAAGCTGCGCCACTACTTTCAGGCCCACGAGATCACTGTCGTCACCCGCCTCCCGTTGCAACGGATACTGCACAACCCGAACGCAACCGGAAGGATTGTGGAATGGGCCTTGGAGCTGTCAAGTTTCAGTTTAAAGTTTGAAAGTACCTCGACAATTCAGAGAAGAGTCTTGGCGGAGTTCATCGCGGAATGGACCTCGACGTCTGACGAAGACATCCAGGAGACTACTCTCCCCAGCAAGGAAGTCGACCGCAACTGGATCATGTACTTTCATGGAGCTTTCTCGCTGCAAGGCGCCGGTGCCGTTGTGCTACTCGTCGCACCCACCGAAGAGCATGTCACATCCCTAGCTTTACCTTGCACTAGGCTAGCACTTGTCTATTGCATCATGTTTAAATTTTATCTAAAGATGAAATGGGGACTGATAAACCCTAGCAGCAAATGAAATTCAACTAGGGTCAAAATTATATCTTTTCAATGAACCCAAAATGCCCTTCTAAAATGTTCATCATCTTTGCCTTGGTCTAGAACCTCTGACAAAAATGGTGCAAAAATTTCTAGGTCATCCAAAGGTCACTCGATTAAATCATATGTTATTTGAATTTGGGCATTTAAATGCTAGTAAATATTTTAAATGCCCAAGTAATGCTGAACTGAAATGTTCCATGTTGGATATATTCTATACAGTGGGCATGTGCAATTTGGTGATTTTTGAAAGGGTCTATGTATTTTTAGAAAAGCCACAAAGATTACAGAAAAATAGAAAACTGAAACAAAAGAGAGAGAGAGAGAGAGAGAGAGAGAGAAAGGAACTTACCTCGGCTTACCTCACCTGTGCAGCCACCTGGAGCCCAAGTGGCTAGCCCAGCCCACCTTCCCGGCTCCCTGTCGTCTTCCTCCCCGCGCCAATAGGCAGCGCGCGTGTCCGACACACGCCGGCACACGCCCGGCCACCTCCTGCTTTCCGCCGCTGCCCCGACGCGTCTGGACGATGCCACGCACCCCCCGGCCTCTCTCTCCCTCTCTCGTGCCTTATCCCCCTCCTCTGGCTCACTCTCTCCCCCCACCGAGCGGAGCTCGTCGCCGCCGCTCATCATTGCCGTAGCCGCCGCCTCTCCCTCGCCTCTCTGAGCTGTCCCCGAGCTCTGCCATGATGTCTTCATCCTCTCCACGGGGTCAAGCAGCGCCAGGAGCTCTGCTTCGTCCCCAATGCCGCCGTCTTCCTCCTTGGTCGTCCGAGATCGCCGGCAACGCCACGGCACCGTCCGGCACCCCTGCCCCCCTCTCTGTTTACTCTGCTGCACGCCGTAGCTGACACACCTCGCCTGCCCGCATGCACCGCCGCCTAAGCTCCTCGCCGCCGTGGCCACCTACACTGGAGCTCAAAACCAAGCACAGCACCGCACGTAGCGCGTCACCACGGGGCCGTAGCAACCACCCGTTGCTCCTGCCGTGCCCTGCGGCGTCGAGTCCGTCAACGTCCGAGCTCCGGCGCCGCTTCGCTCGTTGGTGCCGTCGACTCCGGCCACCCTGGCCCCTCTTGTGTGCTTCCCTGGATGCGGCGCATGTCCAGCTCCACACAGAGCCCCTCCGCCGTCCTTTTGGTCGCCTGAGGGCGAAACCCGAGCCTCTGCCATGCGTGCTGTCACTGGTGACGAGCCGCCGGCGTGTTAGGCCTATTGACCAGGGGTTTGGCCTCCCCTCGGTCATTGACATGTGGGGCCAGCCCCTGCTAATTACCTAGTTTAGGTTTAACTAAAATAGGATTAGCCCTGTGACACTGACACGCGGGCCCCACTATTCAGGTTTGACCTGGACCGCCCAGTTGACTTGCTGACTTCGCTGTGACGTAATGTTGACGCTATAAATCATTTTCTGGATTTAAGTTTATTCAGGAAATTCCAGAAAATGCTACAAACTTCAAAAATTCATAGAAATTAATATGTAACTCCAAATGCAAAGATTTATATATGAAAAATGATCAGAAAAATCCAATCTATCCACTGGTACTGGTTTCATGTATGATAAAGCAACTTAACCTGGTTGTTCAAGTGAAACAAGTTAATGCACCTTTATGACCTCATAAAATGGGTTTGCATTTGAATCTTTGGTTGAAATGGACTCATTTCAATCTGTTCTAACTTGCATTAGCCCAAAACACATTCATATTGCCATGTCATTCATGCATCATATTGTTGCATGGCATTGATGGCGTTTCTTCTTTGTTTGTCGGTGGTTGTTCCCTCTCGATAGACGTGTTTTGACGATGAGTTCAATGACACTGATGAAGAACTATATTATCTTCAGAAGTCCCAGGCAAGCAAAACCCCCTTGTTCATTCTGATACAATCCCACTCTCTCACTCCTGCTCTCTTTTACTGCATTAGGACAACATCGATTCAACTACTACATGCTGCGGTAGCTGAACCCCTTTTCCTCTACATGACCTACCATTGCCACAGTAAACAGATGAAACCCACTAGCATGAGTAGGAGTTACTTGAGCCCTGATGTGCCTACTCATTCATGCTTGTTTGTCATGCCTGCTATTGCTTAGAGTTGAGTCAGGTCTGATTCATCGGGAATGAATTGGAATGGTGATGAACATGTCCTACTGTGTGTGAACAAGATTTGGTAAAGGTAGCGGTGAGAGGCCATGTAGGAGTACATGGTGGGTTGTCTCATTGAAACCGTTCTTTGGAACTGAGTTGTGTGTTTGTGATCCATGAACAACTACTACCGCACATTGGGATCCTTAATTGACTCTCTTGACTTATTAATCGCCTTAATCTCTGTCCAGGAGTTGCACCTAGTTTCTGGTGTTTGTAGGATATGTGTTGGAGGCCGTGCGTAGTGTTGACCCTAGGGGTGAGCTATGATGCGATAGATACACCGTGGCACGATGTACCGGGCGCCCGTTTGGTGTCTCGAGAACTGAGGGAGTCCTGGATTAGGGGGTCTCCGGACAGCCGGACTATATCCTTTGGCCGGACTGTTGGACTATGAAGATACAAGATTGAAGACTTCATCCTGTGTATGGATGGGACTCTACTTGGTGTGGAAGGCAAGCTAGGCAATACGGATATGGATATCTCCTCCTTTGTAACCGACCTTGTGTAAACCTAGCCCCCTCCGGTGTCTATATAAACCAGAGGGTTCTAGTCCGTAGGACAACATACAATCATACCATAGGCTAGCTTCTAGGTTTTAGCCTCTTCATCTCGTGGTAGATCAACTCTTGTAATACTCATATCATCAAGAATAAATCAAGCAGGGCATAGGGTTTTACCTCCATCACGAGGGCCCGAACCTGGGTAAAACATCGTGTTCCCTGCCTCCTATTACCATCCGCCTTAGACGCACAGTTCGGGACCCCCTACCCGAGATCCGCCGGTTTTGACACCGACATTGGTGCTTTAATTGAGAGTTCCTCTGTGACGTCGCCATAAGGAAGGATGCCTCATCTCGTTGTTAAAAACAACATTACTGCCGGGGGAGCCCTGGCTGTCAGCCAAACTCTCCGGCTAGGCAGTTTCATCATGACTACCTGTTCGGCTGTTGCAGCGACGATGACCTCTCGGGTCATCAAAAACAGCCTCCACGTCGGCTCGGAATTCGCTGAGCAGATGGATCCAATGGAGCTCTCTTCCCTAAACGAGCTCTTGGATCGCATCGCCGCCTTGGAAGTCGCTACGGACTATGATCAGATTGGGCTTAAACCCGATCGAAGGGAGATTAACTCTCCACCGGTTACCCATCATGTTGCGGTGGTGGAGGAACAATATGGCGATCCTTCCTCTATCTTGAGGACTAACTATGTCCGAATACCTGAGCTCTCCAAGCCGGATACCCATTCACGGGAGGACATCACCCAAACTCTGAACCTAGAGTGAGGCAACGGGCCAGACTCATCGGGCAACACACCAGAGTCCGAACTTCCAAAATCGGAAACCCCTCGGCCCCTGGGTCTTAGATCGGGTGGGGGTCCGGACTCAAATCCACCCACCCACCCACCCAAACATGAACGATCTTTCCCACATCAGGCAAGAGCCCCATGAAACAGTACATCATTATTGGGCCAGATTCCTCCTTGTGATGAACAAGGTTAAGGACTGCTGCGAGGAAGATGCAGTCTCACTTTTCTGCAATAACTGCAGGGACAAGGGAATCCTTAATGCCATAAGTCGCCGTGACATATCACGCATCGCTGACTTGGTGTCCATAGTATGAAAGTACTGTGCGATGGAAAGTGCCTGGAAAACCAAAACGAAATTTTGGGATAATCCGGCATTGAATATGCACCCAGTCCGAGGCAAAAGGGTGCACTATCATAAGACACCCGAGTTCATTACAAAGAAGCAAAAACCCTCTACAGGGCACAGAACCGTATTGGAGGGATGGCTCAACGGACCCTGCAAAATTCATAGCACAGCGGATACAATACCAACACACAGCCTTAGAGCATGTTGGATACTCTGGTAGGTGGCCAAAAGTGGTGAGGATCTTCTTATCCCAAATGCCACAGAGCACCACCCCGTGGATAACAATACGGTATTAATAGTCTTTAAGACCTTCGCATCAAATAATAGGCGCAAGAGAACACTCCGCAACATTGCCGAAATCTGCCACGTAGCAGCAATAAATCCATGGAGTGACACGGCTATTACCTTCAATGCCAGTGATGAACCTAAATTCTGAACAACCCGAGCACCAGCCGCACTGGTCCTCAGTCCAATCGTGGACGGCTTTCGACTCACCAAAGTACTCATGGACGGCGGCAGCGGATTAAACCTCATCTATGAGGAAACTCTTCAAAATATGGAAATAGACTGGAACCTCATTGAGCAAAGTAGCACAACCTTCAGAGGAATCATCCCCAGTTGGGAAGCACGCTGCGCTGGGAAAATCACACTAGATGTGGTATTCGGCATGCAGGAGAACTATAGGTCCGAAGAAATTACATTTCAAGTGGCTCCGTTTAGTAGTGGATACCACGCCCTTTTAGGATGTGAGGCATTCATGATCTTCCAAGCTGTGCCCCATTATGGGTACATGAAGCTCAAAATGCCCGGGCCCAACGGAATCATCACTCTCGCTAGTGATCCGGACACAGCACTCCGCGCCGAAAACAAAACAGCCGCACTGGCCCTCGAGGCACTATCTGAAACCCTTTCGGCCGAGGAATTAACCACGCTACGCTCCACAGTGGACAGGGACGACGTGATACTCGACAAGAGATCCAATTCCACCTCTCTTAAACCAGCGGATGAAATAGTCAAATTCCAAGTCCACCCAACGAACGCTACAAAAACAGCCTCCATCGGGGCATAGTTAAACCCCGCCGTGGACGCCGCACTACGAGAGTTCCTGCGCGAGAATTGGGACATATTCGCTTGGCATCCATCAGACATGCCAGGAATCCCACGCAGGTTGGCCGAGCACAGCCTCAATATCCTAAAAGGATTCAAGCCGGTCAAGCAGGCTCTCCGGCGTTTCTCTGAACCTAAGAGACAGGCCATGGGAGAGGAACTAGCCAAGTTATTGGAGGCCGGATTCATCAGAGAAATAAAACACCCGGACTGGCTAGCAAACCTGGTGATGGTACCAAAGAAGGATAAATCCTGGCGCCTATGTGTTGATTTCAAGGACCTCAATAAAGCCTGCCCAAAGGATCCCTTCCACCTCCCCCGCATTGATCAAATTATCGATGCTACCGCAAGACACGAATCATTGTGTTTCCTTGACGCATACTCCGGTTACCATCAAATCAAGATGGCGGAGTCCGACCAAGCCGCAACGGCATTCATCACACTATACGGCCCCTTCTGTTTCAACACAATGCCTTTTGGGCTAAAAAACGCTGATGCAACATATCAGCGCATGATTCAAACATGTCTGGAGAAACAGATCGGCAAAATGGTTTGGCATACGTAGATGATGTGGTCGTCAAAACCAAACACATCGACTCCCTGATAGACAAGTAGAGGCTCACATTTGACAACCTCAGAACATATGACATCAAGCTCAATCCGGAAAAGTGCGTTTTTGGCGTACCCGCCGGAAAACTCCTGGGTTTCATTGTATCCAGTAGAGGTATTGAAGCTAATCCAGCCAAAATCCGAGCTTTGTCACAGTTAGCTACCCCAACAGACCTCAAACAAATCCAAAAATTAACTGGATGTGTGGCGGCTCTAAGACGTTTTATCTCCCGTTTAGGAGAAAAGGCACTACCCCTCTATCGCCTCCTTCGGCGCACCGAACACTTCAAGTGGACGGACGTTGCCGCAGCTGGATTGGAAGAAATAAAAGCCATATACTAGCAACCAACCCAATCCTGGCCGCGCCAAACATCGGCGAACCAATGCTGTTGTACATTGAGGCAACTCATCAAGTTGTAAGCGCAGTGCTCGTCATTGAACGAGAAGCTGACGGACATAAATTCCCTCTTCAAAAGCCGGTATATTATGTATCCACTTTCCTCACTCCATGCAAATCACGGTACCCAGATTACCAAAAGATAGCCTATGCGGTATTCATGGCATCCCGGAAACTGCGACACTACTTTCAAGAGTGTTCGATTACAATAGCCTCGGAGGTGCCACTCAATGATATTATAAACAACCGCGACGCCACGGGCCGGATCACCGAATGGGCCATTGAGCTCCTCCCGTTCGACATATCATACAAACCACGGCGAGCCATTAAATCGCAAGTATTGGCCGACTTTGTTGCAGAATGGACGGAAGCCGAACTCCCTAAAGAGTACGGTGCATACTCCAATTGGATTATGCACTTCGACGGCTCTAAAATGTTGGCTGGACTGTGGACAGGCATCGTCCTGACGTCCCCAACCGGAGATACAATTCAATACGTACTACAGATACTGTACACAGACTCCAACAATGCAGCCGAATACGAAGCCTTGTTACATGGTCTTTGGATGGCAGTTTCCATGGGCATTCAGCGCCTAGAGGTGCGTGGGGATTTGAACCTTGCAATATCCCAAATAAATGGAGACTTTGATGCCAAGGACCCGAAGATGGCGGCTTACCATAACGCCATCCTAAAGATGTCAGCTCGGTTCGAGGGGCTCGAATTTCACCATGTGGCTCGGGAAAACAATCAGGCGGCGGATATCCTCGCCCGCATCGGTGCAAAACGCGATGCGGTCCCCCCTAACATCTTTTTAGAGAGATTGTTTAAACCATCCGTAGTATGGGAGGGGGACACCAGCAATATTAGTCCGGACCCGGCCACAACACTCGATACCGAACACTCTGAAATAATCGGAGGCTCTGCCACCGAAATAACACCTTCAGCCCACGTAATAATGGCCATCATAGCCCCGTGGACAGAACCATTCCTGGCCTACCTAACTAGGCAGGAACTTCCGGAGGACCAAAATGAGGCACGCTGCATAGTGCGGCAATCTAAGGCCTACAGGGTCCATGAGGGAGAATTGTATAAACAAAGCACTACCGGAGTCCTTCAAAGGTGCATCTCCGAAGAGGAAGGGTAGAACCTTTTGGCAGAAATTCACGCCGGACTCAGCGGGTACCACGCTGCAGCTCGGGCTCTTGTAAGCAAGGCCTTCTGCACAGGATTCTATTGGCCGACGGCCCGGCAGATGCACAGGACTTGGTCCAACGCTGCGCCGGGTGCCAGCCTTTTGCAAATCAAAGCCACATGCCACCCACCGCCCTTCAAACAATCCCCATTATGTGGCCCTTTGCCTTCTGGGGGCTTGACATGGTTGGACCCCTTAAAGGGGGAACCCACAAGAAAAAATACTTATTGGTCATGGTGGATAAGTTCACCAAATGGATAGAAGCCAAACCTAAATGGCCGAATCCGGACCGGCGATAGACTTCATATCCTGGGTCGTACACCGTTATGGTGTCCCCCACAGTATCATCACTAACAACGGCACGAACTTCACGGCCGACGAGGTAAAACTCTGGTGCAGCAAAATGGGCATCAAGCTCGATTATGCTTCAGTCTATCTCCCACAAACCAACAATCAAATTGAGCGAGCAAACGGTCTTATAATGAGCGGCATTAAACCCAGATTAGTGCGTTCCTTAATGGAGTCTAACACGCACTGGGTAGAGGAGCTCGACTCCGTACTCTGGGGGCTGCGGACCACGCCGAATTGTAGTACCGGATATACACCCTTCTTTATGGTGTACGGAGCAGAGGCAGTCTTGCCCTGTGACATAATTCATGACTCACCTCGAGTGTGCATGTACGAAGAAAGAGAAGCTGAGCTCGGTCGGCAGGACAGTCTGGACACCCTGGAGGAGGAGCGTGATGTGGCAAAATCCCGTTCCGCATTTTATCAGCAACAAGCTCGCAGATACCAAAGCAGAGAAGTACGGGCCAAAACTTATAATGTTGGCGAACTAGTTCTACGCCTGCTGGATAAGAGAAAGAACAAGCTCGAGCCCAAGTGGGAAGGTCCCTTCATTATTGACCAAGTTCTGACCGGTGGAGCGTACCGTCTGCGGGATGCATCGACTAATCGACTCGAGCCGAACCATGGAACGCCGCCAGGCTCCGAAGATTCTACGCCTAGCGCCGGACTACATGTGTGTCCCCTTCCTCTATCCATTTTTCGCATATACATTATCTGTCTTGTTTTCCTTTCTTTCTTTTATTCTTTCTCTAGGCCTTCATGGGACAATTTGTGCCTCGCTTGCACACTATAGATGCGCTAGCCGCGCTCATCATACCTGGGGGCTTCTTTCACAGAAGCTTAATTATTTATCTGGGCCTCATGCCCCGCACATGTGTAACACTTCCGCATGTACCTTTTGTCGCCATTATATGCATCGATATGACTTAAGTTTTGGCCAAGCTGGGTTGCCTGGCTCTTGTATTTATGCCCTACGTTCTTGTTAATTTGGCTAGGGCATAAGGGGAGCACCTCTACGATTGTTACTGCCCGGTCAGCCGGATGTGTACCTCAGACTGGGTGAAGCCGAAAGCTAGCGTTCTTAAGGGAATATTCGGTCGGTGAACAAAAGATGATTTTTATTTATTTTCCATATGTGCCCCCAGACGATTTTTCCTGCGCTTCCTATCGCAGTCCGGACATGCACTTTAGGGCATGTGTACCCAGGGAAAGGAACCCTTAACAGAACTATTCTCCCTGGAAGATGTTTCTTACTACCCATGTAATATAACATAACTAGTTGGGCACTTGTCTGTTCAACCACTAATGACCCCTACGCCTGGTCTCCAAGCATACCCCGGTTTTTATATAACTAAGTGGGTATTTGGATACACTCCGGACTATCGGGTCCCGAGGTTGAAGCGAAAAGGTCCGCCATGACAAATGATCTACAATCCGGCTAGAAGGCATCATACATGTCATTTTAATTACATAGTCATGTAGACTGACTAAATTCCTCTTCTATACCATCCAACAGGCGGTCTAGCCTACAATCTTGTTGGGAATACTTTGCGGCTAATTCTACTTGCCCATAGACTAAGCTGACAGGGATCTCTTTTCCGTCGGGCCCCATAGGTCCGACCTCTGCCATATGATTTGGGTCAGCCTTGGTATATCGCGTCTTCACCATAGCCCAGGCATCCCTGGAACCCTAACAGCAGGCCGATATCTTCCATAATCGGAAGCGCTGCCGCGCTCCCTTGAGTTTCTCCGCAAGCTCTCCAATGTCCGTTGGCGGGGGGATGGATGGCCACAAGGCCTGGGAAACACTTTGCATCACCTGCCAAACTTGTTCGTGCAATTGTGAGGGCTCGGATAGAAGATCACCTGCAGACCCAGGCATCTCTTCAGCGGGACGACCCATCAGCATACCTACAGACATAACTCTGTCAACCGGCTTCTTAGCCGTACTCTTTATTAAGGGTTCGTTCAAGCACTTACTGAAAATGCCGCGTCGAAGCCGCTTATTCTCCTTCTCGAAGTCCGCAAGCTGGGCTCGAACATCTTTTAGTTCCACGCTCAGCTTGGTATTGGCGTCTTGGAGACTGTTTTTCTCCTGCCTAACCTTAGTCAGCATGCGTTCACCAGTCTTCAGCTGCCGAACAGCACGTTGATCCTCCGGATTCTCTCCGGACTCATCTCCAATATCTATTATTAGATCTGCAAATCTGCCACACACTATATGGTACCTATCATTCTTTCAAAGAAACGTTACCAGCAGGGGCCGTGTTTGGCTCCTTCAATGCGGCAACAGCGGCCCGAAGTTGGGTCTTGCATTCCTCCAGCTCCTGTGATAGTCGACTATTCTTCTTTGTAAGAACCTGCATAATAAGATGATCCTTAAATCAGTTCTGCTAAGTGTTTCAAGTCTCAGGGGCTACTGATACATATAATCATCAGATTTGCTTACCTGTACATCCTTTACATACTGATTCGTGGCTCTGTCTAGACCATTTTGAGCAGCACGGAGGTACGCCTCTCCAGAATTGAAGGCATCAAACGCCTCTAGTGAGAAGCAAGCGTCACGGAGTACGGCCCGGCGGCGCCTATGATTCATGGCGCTCTCCACTTCTGAATTCGTAGCAGACAACCTATCTGCATCCTCTGTAGGGGGAGTATTCGGTGTCCACCCCATGTCGGCTTCCGCCTCTATGTCCGGCCCTGGAGCCCGACTGGTGGAAGCGTGATCGGTAACCTCACCGGACATATTCCGGTGAGCGTTTTTTCTATTAAAGAAACGTGGATGTCATTATATTTCGAGAAAGACGACAACCACGGAGCGGGGTTTCTGTCATACCTCTGCGCCGGCATCTCCGTCCTGACCGCCTTCCTCTTCGGCCGGCCCGGCCTCGGCGCATCTTGTTGGCGAGTTGCTGCGGGTTCAGCATGGCGTCCCGAATGCCTTCCCTGTAAAAACACCATATGTATATGGTAGGTGAGGTGTCTAAACGGGGATCCTAGTTTTTGGAATTGGTATTTTTGGTTTTCTTACTTGCGATGCAGGAAGCAGTCCCAGATAGTCAGCCGTGATAGCCACCATGGCGTCATCACAGCTTAATTGACAGAACTGCCGATCTATCAGCTCCATGAATATATCCGGATCTTCTTCAAGTCCGAGACCAAGGGCCTGGTCAGGGTCCTCTGGTTGTGGAGATGGGCTGCAGACCTCCCTTATGGCTTTTCGCAGTTCCTGCCGCAAAATGGCAAGGTGAGTACCTACGATAAAGAATGCGGGAAGAGTGGAAGCAGGGAGTTATAACTCACCCAGCTTGGAGGGTTGTACATGGAGAATCCATCCCGTAGCTTGAGGCGGATGAACTCCTCTTCCTCCCCTTTGAACAATTCGGATAGAATTTTTGCTAAAGCGGCAGCATTGTTCGGACCCTTACGCCCACAGCGGCTGGCATCGTCTTCCCCGTTAAAACACCACAAGGGGTGCCCTCTATATTGAAGTGGTTGCACTCCCCGCATTATGCATATTGACATAACCTCGATTACTGTCAATCCTGATTGAGCCAACGCTTTAATCCGGTTCATCAGGTAAAGGACTTCCCCGTTGTCTTCCTCCTGGGGGCTCTGGGGGCGCCAACTTCGGCGTTTCTTCAGAGGAGCATTGCTGAACTCAGGAAGACCCCGCCGAATAGGGTCCGGAAGGGGGACGTCCTCCATATAAAACCATTCCAAAGGCCAGTCTTTGGACGTCTTCTTCGGAGTACCGGACAGGTATCCGGTTTCGGCGATGCGCCATATTTCGGCTCCGCCCACTTGATAAAGTGACCCCTCTTGTGTGCGAGGGACGAGGTAAAATAGCCTTTTCCACAGCTCGAAATGAGCCTCGCAGCCCAGGAAATAACTCGCAGAGGGCAACATAGCCGGCGATGTGTAGAATGGAGGCAGGGGTGAAATTATGCAGTTGGAGGCCGTAAAACTCCAAGAGCCCGCGGAGGAACGGATGAATCAAAAATCCGAGTCCCCTCAATAAATAAGGGACAAGGCATACCCGCTCCCCTGTAGAGGGGCTGGGGAAGCTCTTCGCTTGCTCTCCGCCATTGTAGGTGGCGAGCCCGGCTCGGACGGGCACCATATATGCCGGAGGGAGAAATCCCTTAGTTTGCAGTTTCACTAATCGACTATGCGCGACTGAATACCTCTCCTAATCGCCGGGCTTAGGGCTGCAGGGGCGGGAGGAGGAGCTGTGGAGGTCGGCCATGCTGGAGTGGATCTTTCCGAAGCACGCTCCGATGGATTCTTGCAGAGGGAGGATGGTATGGATTGGATCTAAGAATCCCCATCCCTTTAATAGACAATTTATTTATCTGGTTAGGGGCCGAATGTAAAAACACCCTGGCGCCTCGCATTCATTCGACGCATAAAAGATAGCCCTGATTGGGCACAGAAGCCAAGAGGTTCAACATTTATGGGACCAGACACTACCTAACAGGTATTCAAGATTTGGAGAAGAACCCGCCTTGCAATGCCAAAGACAATACTGCGCGCCGGACTCATCGTCATTGAAGCCTGGTTCAGGGGCTACTGAGGGACTCCTGGATTAGGGGGTCTCCATATAGCCGAACTATATCCTTCGGCCGAACTGTTGGACTATGAAGATACAAGATTGAAGATTTTGCTGCGTGTCCGGATGGGACTCTACTTGGCGTGGAAGGCAAGCTAGGAAATACGGATATGGATATCTCCCCCTTTGTAACTGACCTTGTGTAACCCTAGCCCCCTCCGGTGTCTATATAAACTGGAGGGTTTTAGTCCGTAGGACAACATACAATCATAGCATAGGCTAGCTCCTAGGGTTTAGCCTCTTCGATCTCGTGGTAGATCAACTCTTGTAATACTCATATCATCAAGAATAAATCAAGCAGGACGTAGGGTTTTACCTCCATCACGAGGGCCCGAACCTGGGTAAAACATCGTGTTCCCTGCCTCCTATTACCATCCGCCTTAGACGCACAGTTCGGGACCCCCTACCCGAGATCTGCCGATTTTGACACCGAGAGGAACCCTGCACACATCGTTTGGGGCTGTGAGCGAAACCCCGGTCGGATCTCCTCGCGGATGGAACCCGAATAGGCGATAAACCTAGATTAGAGACTTGTGTGGTTAGTCAGGTCATGGCCGACTCCCTCGCCAGGCTTCCACTTGAAGGTTGCCGAGATACACGACATGTACATGGTGGTAAGTGGCGAGAGCATGTGTGAAGAAGTACACCCCTGCAGGGTTATAAATGATCTATTCGGATAGCCATGTCCGCGGTAAAGGACTTTTGGGTTGCCTATAACAGTTCATAGACAAGTGAAAGTGGATACTCTAAAACTCGCAAGATAAGTGTGAGTGCTATGGATGGCCTTCTCGTAGGGAGAGGGGAGTGGATCCATAGTGGTGTATTGATATGGTGAATATGTGGACTCGTGTGCGCCACCTCAAAAGAGTTACTTGCGGTCATAATTCAGGATAGCCAACGAGTCAAAGCTGGCTTGCTGCAATCAAACTACACCACCCCCTTTGTTGATACCAATGCATATGTAGATAGTTCTGATGTAAGTCTCGTTGGGTACATTTGTACTAACATTTTCCTATTTTATGTTTTTGCAGAGAGACGTCAGACTCGCTAGTAGTTCCGCATGGACTTCGACGTTTAGCTTGTTACCTCAGCTACGATCTTGTACCGTCGGCAGGATCTGGTAGATAGTCAGGCTTCTCAGCCTTTTTCATTTATATATGTCTGGACTCAGACATGTTAAGCTTCCGCATGTGTTTTGACTTGTATGCTCTGAATGTTGGGTCATGAGACCCATGTTTGTAATATATCGCTCCTCGGAGCCTAATGAATAAATACTTGAGTTGTAGAGTCATGTTGTGATGCCATGTTGTATTTGCGCATATCGAGCATATTGTGTGTATGATTGAAATGCTTGGTATGTGTGGGATCCGACAACCTAGTTGTTTATCCTTGGTAGCCTTTCTTATGGGGAAATGTAGTCTTGTGCTTCCACGAGCCATAGTAGTCCGCTATAGCCCGGTTCATCGGAGTCCTGCTAGCCCAGCACTACTGCTCCGGAACACTTGACAGGCCGGCATGTGATTCACATTGTTCCTGTGTCTGTCCCTTCGGGGAAATGTCACGCGGTGACATCTGGAGTCCTGCCTAGCCTGCTACAGCCCGGTTCACCGGAGGCCTGTTAGCCCAGTGCTACAGCCCGGATTCGCACGCTGCTGACCGACATGCTCGATGTTGATTCATGTATGCCTGTCCCCATAAGTTAGTGCCACTTTGGGTTCATGACTAGTCATGTCGGCCCGGGTTCTCTGTCATATGGATACTAGCGACACTATCATATATGTGAGCCAAAAGGCGCAAACGGTCCCGGGCCTTGGTAAGGCGACACCCGTGGGAATACCGTGCGTGAGGCCGCAAAGTGATATGAGGTGTTACCGGCTAGATCGATGTGACTTGGAATCGGGGTCCTGTCAGCTTTGGTATCGGAGCCTGACTGCCTGTAGGTTTACCAAGCCAAACTGGTCGAAGTTGAGTCTAGAAATTCTTTAGTTATGTACGGGAATTGATTGTGGATGGGAACGTAAGGCTCTTTTTACTCCTTTACCTTATGCCCTTCCGATCTGAGTCATCCTCTTCTCTTCTACGGGGATTAAGAACTAGGCCTTCTCATCTATCTATCAGGATGATGAGTTACTATGATAGAGACTTATAGGATTGATGGATTTAAGCCCAGTTCAGTTTCTATTACTTCCGTATGTTCATAGCTGGCCTCAGAACCTTGATATTGTGATGTTGAGTGGTCATGCCACTATTTTGCAGGATGTCCCAAATATTTTTGAGCATTTACAGTCGTTACACTGTCCGAGTCATCCCAGGTTTCTAGATAGTCTGATCACTTGCAATCATTCATCCTTGTTCCTGATGTCCATTTGGGCCAGATTAATCACACTAATTGGTGAGTTGAGGTACTCTGTTGCCTCGACATATATGTTGGAGCTATTATTATGACCCTAGGTGTTTTAGGGAGTCACCTAGTAATCTAGCCATGTTTTGTGTTCCCGGTGTGATGATTTTGGCCACCATTCTCGAAAGCATCTCGTGATGCCATTTAGTAGTAGGTATTCTACTCCTGGGTTCTTGACCCAAGATTCACTCTACTTACCTCGTGTTGATAGTGTTTGGTAGTTCCTTTAGGATATTAGTAACCTTTGCGATAGTCCTCGAGATCCGTGGTACATTGTTCTTCCAACTACCATGAACTACTTATGGCAGAAGTTCCTCGTTGAACCGAAAGATCACAACTAGAGTGCTCTTGGTGAGTTCTCAATTCTGTGTTGTTAATCTGCCAGTCCTTCCTTTTTTGCATGGGTTTTATCCGGAAGAAACATGTTGAACTTCGTTCGACATGCTAATCCATGAATCCACAACTCAAAAAAAAGCATATGTTCTTTGAGTTGTCCCCCTTCAGTTATATTCCGACCTTCATCTATCAATTAATAGTCAAGGGTATGTGTGCGATCGTGTTCATCGATGCCTATTATTCTTGTGGTCCATCAAGCCATTCTATTCCGGAATGACTAGGAGAAACAAACTCCAGTACCTCATCCATATCCGGGATTGGGTCAAAGTAGTTGTGCTCTGTAGATCAAATGCCAATCCAGCTTTTGTTCTGTTCTACCTGGAGTATTACCGTCTTATGTCAAGAATGTCATGGAAATTGCACAACCTCTTATGAATTCTTGATGCAGTGATACCTCTTGCCATCATTATTCATTCCTCGGTCCTGTGTTGTCACAATCGTAATGCCGACAAGTGAACCGTGATGTGTGAAATCAATACTCCTAGCAACTGTGTTGCTTGGTAGTTAATGGACAATAATCTTATCCTTAGCGTGTTGATTATTGAATCATCACCCTAAGGTTGATCATGCTACCTAGTCCTTATTTCCGGTGCACTTTTCGATCAATGAGTTAGGATAGTGTCAATCCTTGCTTATTTGATCATATCGTCTTGCCCTGAAAAGCAAGATTGTTCTCGAGCTTAGTGACATATGGTGATTTGTGATTTTCTGAAGATCTTCTCGGAAGTATTACCTGGTTGTCACCTGGCCGCTATGTTGAGTTCGTGATCAAGTTGGTTTTCTTATAAATCACCCCTTCTCCAAGAATCTGTGTGGATATCCCTCAGCTAGTTGGTTGAGCTAGACAACAACTTGGAGAGGTGGAAGGTAAAAGCTTTGCTTAACTTAGTTCATCTCTAAGGGATATCTTCTGTGTCTGTGTTGAAGAAAGATGATATCTTCATCAATTGGTCCTCGTGATCAGTTGTTGCACCTATTGTCTTACCCAATCTTTGATTTGAGTATGGGTTATCATCAAATCAAATCAGAACCAATGATGTTCATAATGTTGTCTTACTCATGGTTGATCCCTTGAGCATACACCATTATATCTTTTGGGTCTGACCAATGCTATCACTTGTTCACATAATTATGGAATTCCATCTCCATGGAAACCTGGATGAATTGTTGTTGAGCCCGTTAGCAACACTGCTACCTTCTCCATGATTCGTATTGAACATCCAGCTAGTATTGGAAACTTTATAAGCATTATCTTCGTGTTCCGTTCATGAAGCATATGTTCGGATGGAAGAAGTGACTTCCTCTAATTCACGTGCATATGATGCAAGTTGCCGCCGTGAATTTGAGAAAGTTTGTTTCGCTTCCTCTGGAATCATCCCAAGTCAGTCACGCATACATGTGAAGTATTCTGTGGTTTGGAGACTTGCAACCTTCATTCTATATGAATCCCTAGCACACCAAGCCACTGATTGATTTGTTCAGGGAAAAGAAGTTCTTAAGTGCTAATCCTTATGGACCCAAAGGTACATGTGCAGGACTTCGCTCTCCGCAATGATGGTTCCCAATCAGAACTCTGTTGTCACACCCTAGCTAGTCATGCATTAGAGTGTTGCATCATGTTTACTCTTTCATCAGAAACTTGAAATGGGGATCTGTGAAACCCTCAGAATCATTTTTAAAATGATCCAAATAAAAATTTCTCCAAAAGGGTCCAAGAAAATGCTCATGTGGCTCTCTGAAAATATTGGACAGAGATAAAAATCAAACCAATATTTTTAGGAGCTCATAGGTATTTATTTTGGGCATTTGGAATTAATGCATAAATATTTGCTTTGGAAATATATTAATTATATATATTAATATATGTCCAAATATTATGCCATTTATAAAGGAGCTCTGAAATAATATATCTAGCCCCTGCAAAAATTGGCATAAGTTAATAAAATGATTTAACATTTTTTTTTAAAATCAAAACAAATGTCAGAAATTAGAAAACAGAAAATGAATAAAAGGGAGAAACTTACCTGGGCTCCTCCCTGTGCAGCCCAGCCAGCTGGCCGGCCCAGCCAGCAGGCGGCCCAGCCCACCTCCCTCCTCTGTCGTCTTCGTCCCGACAGAGGGAGGGGAGTGTGGCCGGCGCGCGCGCGCGCCACCGCGCCACGCCACCTCTCTCCCTGCCTGCCTGCCCTCCCCTCCTCGCTCGTTGCCCTGGACGATGCAACGCCTCCCCCCCTGCTCTCTCTCACTCTCCCCCGGCTCTCCCCTCCTCTCCCTCGCTCTCTCTCTCACACGGCCGAACACCACCATCGCCGCCGTTCGCCATAGCAGCCATCTCCGGCCACCCCTCGCTCCCCCGACTAGCTCAGAAGCTCCGCCTCGACCCCCTCTTCCTCCCCACCGCTCCACGGGCCTCCGGAAGCCCTGCATCGCCACCACGTCGCCGTTCCCCTCCTCGGGCTCCGACCACCGTCGCCGTCGATTCGCCGTCTCCAGCGCGTCCCCGAGCCCGCTTCGACGCCCACTGCAACCGCGGTGAGCTACGCCACCGTTTCCCCCTCTCCTCCCCCTCGTTCCCTCACCGTAGCCTCCTCCCCACCATGGCCGAACCTCCGCCGTCGCCGAGCTCGCCGTCGACGCAGCTCCGGTGACCATTTGGTCACCCCGGCGAGTCCAACGAGTTCGTAAGACCCCGTAGAGCATCCCTAGCGCCTCGCTTCGCTCGCCTTCGAGCTCCAACCCCGTTCCCGTGCACGACCGAACCCCGGCGGCCGCAGCCGAGCTCGCCGCCGTCGATTCCGGCCACCTCCGGCACGACCACCACCACCATTCGATGCGCGGGAGCAAGGGCTCTTCAACGAGCCCAAGAACGGCCTCGCCCGTGCCCTATAGCGCGATCCCGCATCGCGCCGCCGTCTCGGGCCTCGCCGGCGTCACGTCGCCGGTGGGTTTGACCCACTTTGACCACGGCAGGACCCCCCTGAGTCCCTGACAGGTGGGCCCAGCCCTGTAGCTAATTAGGATTAGCGCTAACCACTGTTAGTTAACCCCCTGACACTGACCAGTGGGCCCCAGCGCCACTAATTAGTAATTAGGATTAATTTAACCCTGTTTAACCCCCCCTATCACTGACGTGTGGGCCCCACACGTCAGGTTTGACTTCAGCCAGCTGCAGTTGACCACTGACGTCATGCTGACGTCATGCTGGCGCAATAATTGTATTTCTGGATTTAATTTAAATCAGGAAATTCCAGAATATTATTTAAACTTCAAAAATTCATAACTTTTATTCTGTAACTCCAAATTGGACAAATTATATATGAAAAATGATCAGAAAAATCCAATCTATCCATCTGTACTATTTTCATGCATGATCAAACAAGTTAAATTGATGTTTCAAGCAGAACAAGGAAAAGCACTTTAAAAGGCCATATTTGAATTTGAAATTTGAATCCTTGATTCAAATTTGCTCAAACCCTTCTGGTTTTAGTTGCATTAGCCCAACACACTCATATTGCCATGTTTCATGCATGCATCATATTGTTGCACATTGTTTGGTGATGGTTGTGTATCGGTGTCCTTTGCGACAGGTTCTGCCTCCGAGGAGTACCGTGATTACCCTAACGAAGAACCGTATCAGTGCATCGAACCATCAGGCAAGCAACCAACCATTTGATCATATCGATACAATCCCATGTTCTCGCTCCTGCTCTCTTTTACTGCATTAAGACAACGCGTTTCAAACTGCTGTGTGCTACGGTAGTTGAACCCATTTCCTCTGCATGACCTGTCATTGCCACAGTAACTAGATGAAACCCACTAGCATGTGTAGGAGTTGATTGAGCCATATGTATGTGTTGTTCCTACCTTGCTATGCCTGCTATGCTTAGAGTCGTGTCAGGTCTGGTTCATCTGGGTGATGGGCTAGAGTGAAATGATTATGTCGGTAATGAGAGTGGTGTGGTGAACACGATTTGGTAAAGGTATCGATGAGAGGCCATGTAGGAGTACATGGTGGGTTGTTTCATTGAAGCCGACCTTAAGCACTGAGATCTGTATGTGTGATTTAAGAATCAGCTACTACCATGCATTGGGCCCGAAACCAATGGACCCTCTCGGCTTCTTATTCACCCTAGTTCTCCGTCCAGGAGTTGCAAGTAGTTTCTGGTGTTTGTAGCCTACTGGAGGCCGTGGACAGCGCTGACCGTAGGGGTGGGCTGTGATGCGGTAGGTACGTGGCACGGTGTACCGAATACCCGTTAGGTATCTCGGGAACCCTGTTCACATCGTTCGGGGCCGTATGGGAAACCTCGGCCGGACTCCCTGCGGATGGAACCTGGATAGGCGATAAACCTGGACTGGAGGCTTAGGTGATTAGGTAGGTCGTGGCCGACACCCACGTTGGGCTTCCGCTTGAAGGTTGCCGAGTACATGTCGTGTAAACGACGGTAAGTGGTGAGAGCGTGTATGAAGAAGTACACCCCTGCAGGGTTAACATGATCTATTCGAATAGCCGCGTCCGCGGTAAAGGACTACTTGGTTGCCTATACAGTTCATAGACAAGTAAATGGAAACTACTAAAAGCCTCAAGATAAGTGTGAGTGCCGAGGATGGCTCTTCCGTAGGAAGACGGAGGTGGATCCTCGGTAGTGTATTGAAGTGGTGAGTAGTGGACTCGTGTGCGCAAAACCATTTCAAGTTGGAGTATCGTAGGATAGTCTAGCCAAGAGTCAAAGCTGGCTTGCTGCAATAACTCCACCAACCCTTCTTGATAATATGCATGTATGTAGGATCTGATGTAAGTCTTGCTGAGTACCTTTGTACTCATGTTGCTATAATCTACATTTTTACAGAAGACGCTGCAACCCCTTCTGATGGGTTCTATGTAGACGTTGACATCAACGAGTAGGCTAAAGACCCAGGTGGTGACCCTGAGCTTGTGAAGGACCACGTAGTATAGCTAGGCTTTCCAAGCCTCTTTTATTTTACTAGTTGTCTGTACTCAGACAAGTTACTTCCGCTGCTGGTTTGTATGACTGTATGACTTGTATGTTGGGTCGTGAGACCCGTACCTTTGTGTATGTTATGTATGGCTCCCTGAGCCTTAAATAAAGTACTTGTGTCGTAGAGTCATGTTGTGATGCTTCGTTGTATTTGCACATATCGAGCATATTGTGTGTATGATTGAAATGCTTGGTATGTGTGGGATCTGACTATCTAGTTGTTTATCTTTAGTAGCCTCTCTTACCGGGAAATGTCTCCTAGTGTTACCGCTGAGCCATGGTAGCTTGCTACTGCTCTGGAACACTTAGGCTGGCCGGCATGTGTCCTTCTTCGTTCCTGTGTCTGTCCCTTCGGGGAAATGTCACGCTTTGAGTACCGGAGTCCTGTTAGCCCGCTACAGCCCGGTTTACCGGAGTCCTGCTAGCCCAGTGCTACAGCCCGGACCCACTTGCTGATGACCGACACGTTCGAAGCTGGGTCATGGATGCCTGTCCCTGTAAGTCTGTGCCACTTTGGGTTTACGACTAGTCATGTCAGCCCGGGCTCTTTATCATATGGATGCTAGCGACACTATCATATACGTGAGCCAAAATGCGCAAACGGTCCCGGGCAAAGGTAAGGCGACACCCGTGGGGATACCGTGCGTGAGGCCGCAAAGTGATATGAGGTGTTACCGGCTAGATCGATGTGACATCGAGTCGGGGTCCTGACAGCGTTGGCATCAGAGCCGGACTGCCTGTAGGTTCTCCAAGCCAAACTGGTCGATGTTGAGTCTAGAAATTCTTTAGTTATATGTAGGGGAATTGTTTGTGGGTTGGAACGTAAGGCTCTTTTTACTCCTTTATCTTATGACATTCTGATCTGAGTCAGTCCATTCTTCCACCGGGGGTTAAGGAATTAGGATCTGTTCTCTCTATCAGGATCACGTGTTACTAATCAGTAGTACCTTATAAGTTTGATGGATACAAGCCTAGTTCAGTTCTACTACCACATTATGTTGTTAGAATGGATTCAGAACTTTGATATGATGATGATGAGTGTGTATGTAATCCTTTGTCAAATGTCTCAAAATCCTTCTTGAGCATTTACAGCTGTTATGCTGCCGAAATTTTGTTAGAAATTCTAATGCCCTTGCATTATGATTGTGCTTTCAGATGGCCACTCGCGACCTCAATCAAGTGGTTCGCCTGACTCGATGCCTAGATGTACCCGGCCATACTGCTAAGTTGGTCAGGGTAATGACTGAGGCTGGATACCGCTGGTATCCCGAGTACACGGTCGAAGAGCAATTCCGAGACTTTAATCAAAGCCAGTATCTCTGCACTGTCAGGATATTTCCATCTTATCCTGGATCCACCGAGCCTCTTCACTGCTCCTATGGACTCGGGGTTACTATTGAGATGGCTGTGCAGGACGCCGCCTACTCTATGATGACCATTATGCGAGTCAGATCTGGTCTATTTCGGGACTCTGATTTCCGGTATATGCCAGGATCACTTCCGGGAGCACAAGGGTATCTCCAGGCTATCTATGCTGACCCCACTCAGGAGGATTCACGGACTCGCACCACTGCTGAGATGCTCGAGGATAAGGACCGTGAAAATCGGGCCTTGAGGTTAGAGCTCTTCAATACCCGTGCTGACCACTGGGCCACTTTGACTCGGTTCGCACCGGCGGTGCAAGCTGGATATTCAGATATGCGCGATCTCTATCCTGTGAGATCTGCTCTGCCAGACGTGATGGTTTGGCGTGATGTAGGAGGCATCACCCCACCTCGCGGTCCCCGCAGGCCACCGTTTGTTGGTCCAAGACCTCATCCTAGCCCCTATGGTCCACAAGCTCCGCGAGATCGTCTGTTTCCGGATGATCATGTTGAGCTTCCAGGCTATGGAGGTGACTTCTACGAGGACTACTACGGATCGGTCTGAGTTAGTGGTAGTATCACTAGTTCGCACTAGCTGTGTCGTCTATCGTCCCGCGTGACTCGTGGGATATGACCTAGTTTGTACTCTTTCCGGAGGTGTAGAAAAATAATGTATAGGAGCTTGGAATGCCTCCGATGAGATGTAATCCTCTTTTCACCGTAATAGTACTTTGTTTGGTCTTGTACTAAACCCTGTATGGTGTGTATGACGATGGAATAAAGAAGCAGTTTCTGTATCTACCATGTCATACGGATGATCATCTTGCATTTCGAGTTATTCCTTACATTTTTATCCTATGTCGGAATCTTATCATCCTGACTAAATCATTGTCTTGTTTACCTAGGATGGTCAACACGCGCGCTAACCCTGCTTCTCAAGAGCAGGCCGAAGGCAGTGAAGGCAGGAATGAAAATCTGCCTCATCCTCCTTCACTAGCCGAGGTTATGATGGAAGCTGAGAGAAACAAGCGGGAGACCAACCGTTTGTTGGAGCGTATTGAACAGAACACAGCACACCATCAGAGGACTAACGTGGTGTCACTCAGTGATTTTATCAAATTGCATCCACCCACGTTCCACCACTCCGTCGAGCCTCTCGACGCTGATGACTGGCTTCGCAGTATTGCTCACAAACTGCGTTCCGCGCTGGTAGCGGAGGCTGACAAGGTCACCTTTGCTGCATATCATCTTGAAGGCCCCGCCAGTCTATGGTGGGAGAATTATGGAGCTATGCGCCCAGCGGGCCATGTCACTACTTGGGCTGAATTCAGCGAGGCTTTCCGTGAACATCACATTCCGGAGGGTCTCATGGACCGTAAACGTGAAGAATTTTGCAGTTTCACCCAAGGCCGACTTTCTGTGGATGCTTACAGCAGGGAGTTTGGTAATCTCGCACGATATGCAACTGAGGAAGTGTCTACTGACGCCAAGAAGCAAGCAAGGTTCCGTAAGGGCCTTAGTCCTGAGCTTCGCCGCGACCTCCGTCTGCATGAGTGCACATCTTTTCAGAAACTTGTCAACAAAGCCATCAGTGCTGAAACTGGTCAGACTGACTATGACGCAACACGCAAGCATGGCCGTGACATGGGTTCCTCATCCGGTGCTGGTCCTCAGAAGCGCCGCGTGTGGGTACCCAACACCGCCCTGCCACCCAGGTTCACACCGAGGCCATCTTTCCAGGCGCCTCGCCCTGTTCAACAGTCTGCACCGGCCAAGCCCTATGGGGGTCCAACCAATAATGCTCCTCCACGTACCAGTTCCGTGACTTGTTTCAAGTGTGGGGAATCTGGTCACTATATGCGTGAGTGTCCCCAGACCAACCCCAATCAATCTGCTAAAGCTGTTGGCCGTGGCAAGCCGACAGGAAAAATATTCCACGCCAAGCCGGTCACCGCTTCACGTGGCCATGTCAACTGTATCTCTGCCGAAGAAGCTCAAGAGGATCCCAACGTCGTTCTCGGTACGCTTCTTGTTAATTGCCACCCGGCATCTGTTCTTTTCGATACAGGAGCCTCTCATTCTTTTATATCTGAAAATTATGCTCGTTTGCATAACGTCGCATTCGGTGATATGCCAACCTCTATGGTAATTCAACTCCGGGATCCAAATGGCAAACTTCTAGAGTAAGCCATGGAAATGAAATCCAAGTCGACAGACTTGTTTTCCTTGCATCTTTGATAGCCCTTAAATCTTCAGATATTAATATCATTTTGGGTATGGACTGGATGTCAGCTCATCATGCCAAAATTGATTGCTTCTCTAGGACTGTTCAACTCACCCATCCTTCGGGAAGATAGTCAATGTCTTGACCCGATTAGCCAAGCGACAATTATATTCTCTTAACGCCAGCCCTTTGCCAGACCTTGAGGACGTTCCGGTAGTCCGTGACTTCCCGGATGTCTTTCCAGAGGAATTGCCAGGTGTTCCACCTGACAGGGATGTTGAGTTCGTAATAGACCTCATTCCAGGAACCGTTCCGATTGCTAGAAGACCTTATAAGATGGCACCCCTAGAACTAGCCGAGCTTAAGAAACAACTCGATGAGTCCTTGAAAAAGGGTTTCATCCGACCTAGTTCATCTCCGTGGGCTTGCCCCGTCCTATTCGTCAAGAAGAAGGATGGTACGGACCGGATGGTTGTAGATTACCGACCTGTCAATTTGGTCACAATCAAGAACAAATATCCGCTTCCCAGGATCAACGACCTGTATGATCAGCTCGCTGGATCCTCAGTCTTCTCCAAGATGGATTTGAGGTTGGGCTACCATCAAATCAAAATCAGAAACGGGGACATTCCTAAAACGGCCTTTGTTACTCGTTATGGCCAATACGAGTACACCGTCATGTCCTTCGGTTTAACCAACGCTCCAGCCACCTTTTCTCGGTTAATGAACTCAATCTTCATGGAGTATTTGGATAAATTCGTCGTGGTTTACCTCGATGATATACTCATCTACTCCAAGAACGAGGAAGAACATGCCGAACATCTAAGGCTAGTGTTGAAGAAACTTCGAGAGCATCGCCTTTATGCCAAATTTTCTAAATGTGAATTCTGGTTGTCAGAAGTGACCTATCTGGGTCATGTAATATCTGGTAAAGGTATTGCTGTTAACCCTGAGCGAGTTCAAGCCGTCCTTAATTGGACTCCACCTGAATCGGTCAAGCAAGTTCGGAGTTTTCTAGGCTTAGCGAGCTATTGTCGTCGCTTTGTCGAGAACTTCTCCAAGGTTGCTAAACCTCTAACCGAACTCCTCAAGAAAGATAAGAAGTTCGAATGGACTCCACAATGTGAGCACAGCTTTCAGGAACTGAAAAGACGCCTGACTTCTGCTCCCGTACTGGTACCGCCAGACTTCTCCAAGGACTTTGTTATCTACTGCGACGCCTCGCGACAAGGACTAGGTTGCATCCTTATGCAAGATCGACATGTAATTGCCTACGCTTCACGGCAATTGCACCCACATGAGGAGAATTATCCTACTCATGATCTAGAACTTGCAGCCGTAGTCTATGCACTTAAGACCTGGCGACATTACCTCCTCGGTAATCGTTGCGAAATATTCACTGATCACCAAAGTCTGAAGTACATTTTCACCCAACCGGATTTGAATCTCAGGCAAAGACGTTGGGTTGAGTTGATCACAGACTTCGACTTAGGAATAACCTACACCCCAGGGAAAGCCAACGTCATGGCTGATGCGCTAAGTCGTAAATCTTATTGTAACAACCTGATGTTACAACAAAGTCAACCGCTTCTCCATGAGGAATTTCGGAAGCTTAACCTTCACATTGTACCTCAAGGTTTTCTTTCCACCTTGGTGGCAAAACCTACCCTTACGGATCAGATTATCAAAGCACAGAAGGTAGATCCGGGAATCTCCCGCATCAAGAGAAACATTCAGAAAGGAATTGCGAATTGCTTCTCCATTAATGATCAAGGGGTCGTATACTTCGGGAATCGACTAGTGGTTCCCAAAGTGCGAAACCTGAGGCGTTTGATCCTTAAGGAAGCTCATGAATCTCCTCTCACCATTCATCCCGGTAGTACTAAGATGTATCAGGACCTACGCCAGAGGTTCTGGTGGACTAGGATGAAGAGAGAAATTGCTCAGTATATTGCTAATTGCGACGTCTGTCGTCGTGTAAAAGCAGAGCACCAACGGCCTGCTGGCACCCTTCAACCCTTAGCTATTCCTGAATGGAAATGGGATAAAATTGGTATGGATTTCATTACCGGTTTTCCCAGGACCAAGAGAGGGAATAATGCTATCTTCGTCGTTGTCGATCGTCTTTCCAAAGTAGCCCATTTCCTACCTGTTCGTGAGAGTATAACCGCTAGTCAGCTGGCAGACTTATACATCTCCCGAATAGTGTCCCTCCATGGTGTTCCTTTGGAAATTAACTCGGATCGAGGAAGTCTTTTCACCTCTCGATTTTGGGAAAGTTTCCAAAATGCTATGGGAACCCGTCTCTCCTTTAGCACCGCCTTCCACCCTCAGTCGAGTGGTCAAGTGGAACGCGTCAACCAGATTCTAGAAGACATGCTTCGAGCCTCTGTTATCTCATTCGGAATGGATTGGGAGAAGTGCCTTCCATTTGCCGAATTCGCTTACAACAACAGCTATCAATCTAGCTTGGGTAAAGCCCCTTTTGAAGTTCTCTATGGACGACGGTGTCGAACACCCCTTAACTGGTCAGAGACCGGGGAAAGACAATTCTTTGGCCCGGATATGATTCAGGAAGCAGAAGAACAAGTTCGCATCGTTCGTGAAAAGTTGAAAACAGCCCAATCTCGTCAAAAGAGTCAATATGACCGAAAACATAAGGCTATGACTTTCGAGGTTGACGAGAAGGCTTATCTTCGGGTCACCCCTCTGAAGGGAACCCATCGTTTCGGTATCAAAGGCAAATTGGCTCCTCGTTACATTGGACCTTTTCGCATTCTCGCCAAACGAGGAGAAGTTGCCTACCAGTTGGAACTACCTCCGCATCTCTCCAGAGTCCACGATGTCTTCCACGTTTCTCAACTCAGGCGTTGCTTCTCGGATCCTATCCGTGAAGTGGACCACGAAACGCTTGATCTCCAAGATAATCTTACATATCGAGAGTACCCCATTCGTATCCTCGATCAGGCCGAGCGTACCACTCGACGTCATAACATCAAGTTCCTCAAAGTTCAATGGTCGCACCATTCTGAGGATGAAGCAACTTGGGAAAGGGAGGATCGTCTTCGACTTGAGTATCCCGCCTTCTTCCCGGAGGAACCCAAATCTCGGGACGAGATTCTTTTGAGTGGGGGTGAGTTGTCACACCCTAGCTAGTCATGCATTAGAGTGTTGCATCATGTTTACTCTTTCATCAGAAACTTGAAATGGGGATCTGTGAAACCCTCAGAATCATTTTGAAAATGATCCAAATAAAAATTTCTCCAAAAGGGTCCAAGAAAATGCTCATGTGCTCTCTGAAAATATTGGACAGAGATAAAAATCAAACCAATATTTTTAAGAGCTCATAGGTATTTATTTTGGGCATTTGGAATTAATGCATAAATATTTGCATTGGAAATATATTAATTATATATATTAATATATGTCCAAATATTATGCCATTATAAAGGAGCTCTGGAATAATATATCTAGCCCCTGCAAAAATTGGCATAAGTTAATAAAATGATTTAATATATTATTTAAATCAAAACAAATGTCAGAAATTAGAAAACAGAAAAAAATAAAAGGGAGAAACTTACCTGGGCTCCTCCCTGTGCAGCCCAGCCAGCTGGCCGGCCCAGCCAGCAGGCGGCCCAGCCCACCTCCCTCCTCTGTCGTCTTCGTCCCGACAGAGGGAGGGGAGTGTGGCCGGCGCGCGCGCGCGCCACCGCGCCACGCCACCTCTCTCCCTGCCTGCCTGCCCTCCCCTCCTCGCTCGATGCCCCGGACGACGCCACGCCTCCCCCCTGCTCTCTCTCACTCTCCCCGGCTCTCCCCTCCTCTCCCTCGCTCTCTCTCTCACACGGCCGAACACCACCGTCGCCGCCGTTCGCCATAGCAGCCATCTCCGGCCACCCCTCGCTCCCCCGACTAGCTCAGAAGCTCCGCCTCGACCCCCTCTTCCTCCCCACCGCTCCACGGGCCTCCGGAAGCCCTGCATCGCCGCCACGTCGCCGTTCCCCTCCTCGGGCTCCGACCACCGTCGCCGTCGATTCGCCGTCTCCAGCGCGTCCCCGAGCCCGCTTCGACGCCCACTGCAACCGCGGTGAGCTACGCCACCGTTTCCCCCTCTCCTCCCCCTCGTTCCCTCACCGTAGCCTCCTCCCCACCATGGCCGAACCTCCGCCGTCGCCGAGCTCGCCGTCGACGCAGCTCCGGTGACCATTTGGTCACCCCGGCGAGTCCAACGAGTTCGTAAGACCCCGTAGAGCATCCCTAGCGCCTCGCTTCGCTCGCCTTCGAGCTCCAACCCCGTTCCCGTGCACGACCGAACCCCGGCGGCCGCAGCCGAGCTCGCCGCCGTCGATTCCGGCCACCTCCGGCACGGCCACCACCACCATTCGATGCGCGGGAGCAAGGGCTCTTCAACGAGCCCAAGAACGGCCTCGCCCGTGCCCTGTAGCGCGATCCCGCATCGCGCCGCCGTCTCGGGCCTCGCCGGCGTCACGTCGCCGGTGGGTTTGACCCACTTTGACCACGGCAGGACCCCCCCTGAGTCCCTGACAGGTGGGCCCAGCCCTGTAGCTAATTAGGATTAGCGCTAACCACTGTTAGTTAACCCCCTGACACTGACCAGTGGGCCCCAGCGCCACTAATTAGTAATTAGGATTAATTTAACCCTGTTTAACCCCCCTGTCACTGACGTGTGGGCCCCACACGTCAGGTTTGACTTCAGCCAGCCGCAGTTGACCACTGACGTCATGCTGACGTCATGCTGGCGCAATAATTATATTTCTGGATTTAATTTAAATCAGGAAATTCCAGAATATTATTTAAACTTCAAAAATTCATAACTTTTATTCTGTAACTCCAAATTGGACAAATTATATATGAAAAATGATCAGAAAAATCCAATCTATCCATCTGTACTATTTTCATGCATGATCAAACAAGTTAAATTGATGTTTTAAGCAGAACAAGGAAAAGCACTTTAAAAGGCCATATTTGAATTTGAAATTTGAATCCTTGATTCAAATTTGTTCAAACCCTTCTGGTTTTAGTTGCATTAGCCCAACACACTCATATTGCCATGTTTCATGCATGCATCATATTGTTGCACATTGTTTGGTGATGGTTGTGTATCGGTGTCCTTTGCGACAGGTTCTGCCTCCGAGGAGTACCGTGATTACCCTAACGAAGAACCGTATCAGTGCATCGAACCATCAGGCAAGCAACCAACCATTTGATCATATCGATACAATCCCATGTTCTCGCTCCTGCTCTCTTTTACTGCATTAAGACAACGCGTTTCAAACTGCTGTGTGCTACGGTAGTTGAACCCATTTCCTCTGCATGACCTGTCATTGCCACAGTAACTAGATGAAACCCACTAGCATGTGTAGGAGTTGATTGAGCCATATGTATGTGTTGTTCCTACCTTGCTATGCCTGCTATGCTTAGAGTCGTGTCAGGTCTGGTTCATCTGGGTGATGGGCTAGAGTGAAATGATTATGTCGGTAATGAGAGTGGTGTGGTGAACACGATTTGGTAAAGGTATCGATGAGAGGCCATGTAGGAGTACATGGTGGGTTGTTTCATTGAAGCCGACCTTAAGCACTGAGATCTGTATGTGTGATTTAAGAATCAGCTACTACCATGCATTGGGCCCGAAACCAATGGACCCTCTCGGCTTCTTATTCACCCTAGTTCTCCGTCCAGGAGTTGCAAGTAGTTTCTGGTGTTTGTAGCCTACTGGAGGCCGTGGACAGCGCTGACCGTAGGGGTGGGCTGTGATGCGGTAGGTACGTGGCACGGGTGTACCGAATACCCGTTAGGTATCTCGGGAACCCTGTTCACATCGTTCGGGGCCGTATGGGAAACCTCGGCCGGACTCCCTGCGGATGGAACCTGGATAGGCGATAAACCTGGACTGGAGGCTTAGGTGATTAGGTAGGTCGTGGCCGACACCCACGTTGGGCTTCCGCTTGAAGGTTGCCGAGTACATGTCGTGTAAACGACGGTAAGTGGTGAGAGCGTGTATGAAGAAGTACACCCCTGCAGGGTTAACATGATCTATTCGAATAGCCGCGTCCGCGGTAAAGGACTACTTGGTTGCCTATACAGTTCATAGACAAGTAAATGGAAACTACTAAAAGCCTCAAGATAAGTGTGAGTGCCGAGGATGGCTCTTCCGTAGGAAGACGGAGGTGGATCCTCGGTAGTGTATTGAAGTGGTGAGTAGTGGACTCGTGTGCGCAAAACCATTTCAAGTTGGAGTATCGTAGGATAGTCTAGCCAAGAGTCAAAGCTGGCTTGCTGCAATAACTCCACCAACCCTTCTTGATAACTATGCATGTATGTAGGATCTGATGTAAGTCTTGCTGAGTACCTTTGTACTCATGTTGCTATAATCTACATTTTTACAGAAGACGCTGCAACCCCTTCTGATGGGTTCTATGTAGACGTTGACATCAACGAGTAGGCTAAAGACCCAGGTGGTGACCCTGAGCTTGTGAAGGACCACGTAGTATAGCTAGGCTTTCCAAGCCTCTTTTATTTTACTAGTTGTCTGTACTCAGACAAGTTACTTCCGCTGCTGGTTTGTATGACTGTATGACTTGTATGTTGGGTCGTGAGACCCGTACCTTTGTGTATGTTATGTATGGCTCCCTGAGCCTTAAATAAAGTACTTGTGTCGTAGAGTCATGTTGTGATGCTTCGTTGTATTTGCACATATCGAGCATATTGTGTGTATGATTGAAATGCTTGGTATGTGTGGGATCTGACTATCTAGTTGTTTATCTTTAGTAGCCTCTCTTACCGGGAAATGTCTCCTAGTGTTACCGCTGAGCCATGGTAGCTTGCTACTGCTCTGGAACACTTAGGCTGGCCGGCATGTGTCCTTCTTCGTTCCTGTGTCTGTCCCTTCGGGGAAATGTCACGCTTTGAGTACCGGAGTCCTGTTAGCCCGCTACAGCCCGGTTTACCGGAGTCCTGCTAGCCCAGTGCTACAGCCCGGACCCACTTGCTGATGACTGACACGTTCGAAGCTGGGTCATGGATGCCTGTCCCTGTAAGTCTGTGCCACTTTGGGTTTACGACTAGTCATGTCAGCCCGGGCTCTTTATCATATGGATGCTAGCGACACTATCATATACGTGAGCCAAAATGCGCAAACGGTCCCGGGCAAAGGTAAGGCGACACCCGTGGGGATACCGTGCGTGAGGCCGCAAAGTGATATGAGGTGTTACCGGCTAGATCGATGTGACATCAAGTCGGGGTCCTGACATCTGTAGTGTTTCGTTGTAAGACTACTATGTGGTCATGCTTGTCTTGGACAACGTGCTCACATGTATGTAGCAGAACCAGCTTATGTTTTGGAGCTTGCTAGTGTAGTTCATCTCCCGAGAGTCTCGCAACGTTATCTCGTCGATTTGTGTTGCAACCCTTCTTTTCAGACATGTGAGTCTGAAATATCCTGTTACCAACCAGATCTGAATCTCAGGCAGATATGATGGTTAGAACTTTTCCAAGCTCTATGATGTAGGTCCCGACAGGGTTGGTGTTTTGGCCGACACACCTAGCCAGAAGATCTGTCATTGTAGTATCTTTGACCATCTTTCCATGAGGATTTCGTGCGACTTATTCTATAAGTTGTTCCTTAGGGATCCCAGTTTCTTCGATGGTTCTATAACCATTGAAACGTTGGAAACACTCTCGACTATTGAGTTTTTCCCCAGTTACCAGAATCATTCCCAGCATTTGTATTTTGTTCCCAGCTTGCACCTCGGTAATTGTTGTCCAGGATCATCTTCAAAAGTGGACTTACCATGGGTCCCATCCATTTCCGATGATAAGCAAAAACCATCCGTTGTGTTATCTTCAACAAGGTAGTCCACATCATCCATCCTAGTCCGAGTATGTCATTCTTTCAGACTCCTTCAAATGATTGATTGTATTTGCCCTAGGCTGGTATCAAGAGTTTCAATGATCTTTGAATCAAATGTAATTCTTTTTGCCACTTCAAAGAATTATTCTACGAGTATCCTTCCCTAAGGTGCCCCGATATGGAATCATAGCAATTCATCTCCTTGCTACTCTGAAACCTATGCACCATCTTCTTCAGCATGGAATTTTTGCCTACCCAGTAGAACCTTGTCATCTACCTCTTTCCATCACTCCTAATGTGTGCTTCACGTCTCAGCTCGTGAGATGTATCTATGTCTCATTACGTGAGTTAATCCTGAGTTGCTCGGTCTTCGAGAAGATCGATCCTTCTAGAGTTTCTTTTCCCTCTTGTTGTCATGTTGGTACGAGTTCCTGGAGCAATACTTCGAGACAATGATGGTGATCGAATCAACGTTCTTATGGAGTGCACCTTGGATCATAAAGATTGTGTTAGTTTGCGTTCCCCCTTCATCTTACCTTACGTCTTGAATCTCGGGACGAGATTCTTATTTAGTGGGGGTGAGTTGTCACATCCCTAGCTTTACCTTGCACTAGGCTAGCACTTGTCTATTGCATCATGTTTAAATTTTATGTAAAGATGAAATGGGGACTTATAAACCCTAGCAGCAAATGAAATTCAACTTGGGTCAAAATTAAATCTTTTCAATGAACCCAAAATGCCCTTCTAAAATGTTCATCATCTTTGCCTTGGTCTAGAACCTCTGACAAAAATGGTGCACAAATTTCTAGGTCATCCAAAGGTCACTGGATTAAATCATATGTTATTTGAATTTGGGCATTTAAATGCTATTAAATATTTTAAATGCCCAAGTAATCCTAAACTGAAATGTTCCATGTTGGATATATTCTATACAGTGGGCATGTGCAGTTTGGTGATTTTTGAAAGGGTCTAGGTATTTTTAGAAAAGCCACAAAGATTACAGAAAATAGAAAACTGAAACAAAAGAGAGAGAGAGCGAGAGAGAGAGAGAGAAAGGAATTAACATGGGCTTACCTCACCTGAGCAGCCACCTAGAGCCCAATTGGCTGGCCCAGCCCACCTTCCCGGCTCCCTATCGTCTTCCTCCCCGTGCCAATAGGCAGCACGCGTGGCCGACGCACGCCTGCACGCGCCCGGCCACCTCCTGCTTTCCGCCGCTGCCCCGACGCGTCTGGACGATGCCACGCACCCCCCAACCTCTCTCTCCCTTTCTCGTGCCTTCTCCCCCTCCTCTGGCTCACTCTCTCCCCCCACCAAGCGGAGCTCGTCGCCGCCGCTCATTGTTGTCGTAGCCGCCGCCTCTCCCTCGCCTCTCTGAGCTGTCCCCGAGCTCTGCCATGATGTCTTCGTCCTCTCCACGGGGTCAAGCGGCGCCAGGAGCTCTCCTTCGTCCCCAACGCCACCGTCTTCCTCCTCAGTCGTCTGAGATCGCCGGCAACGCCACGGCACCGTACGGCCACCCCCGAGCCAGCTGACCTGTTCATCTTCCCCGCCGTGAGCTCCTGACCCAAACCCCCCTCTCTGTTTTCTCTGTTGCACGCCATAGCTGACACACCTCGCCTGCCCGCACGCGCCGCCGCCTGAGCTCCTCGCCGCCGTGGCCACCTACACTGGAGCTCAAAACCGAGCGCATCACCGCGCGTAGCGCGTCACCACGAGGCCGTAGCAACCACCCATTGCTCCTTCCGTGCCTTGCGGCGTCGAGTCCGTCGATGTCCATACTCGTTGGTGCCGGCGCCGCTCCGCCTCGGTCATTGACATGTGGGGCCAGCCCCTGCTAATTACCTAGTTTAGGTTTAACTAAAATAGGATTAGCCCTGTGACACTGACACGCGGGCCCCACTGTTCAGGTTTGACCTGGACCGCCCAGTTGACTTGCTGACTTCGCTGTGACGTAATGCTGACGCTATAAATCATTTTCTGGATTTAAGTTTATTCAGGAAATTCCAGAAAATGCTACAAACTTCAAAAATTCATAGAAATTAATATGTAACTCCAAATGCAAAGATTTATATATGAAAAATGATCAGAAAAATCCAATCTATCCACTGGTACTGGTTTCATGTATGATAAAGCAACTTAACCTGGCTGTTCAAGTGAAATAAGTTAATGCACCTTTATGACCTCATAAAATGGGTTTGCATTTGAATCTCTGGTTCAAATGGACTCATTTCAATCTATTCTAACTTGCATCAGCCCAAAACACATTCATATTGCCATGTCATTCATGCATCATATTGTTGCATGGCATTGATGGTGTTTCTTCTTTGTTTGTCGGTGGTTGTTCCCTCTCGATAGACGTGTTTCGACGATGAGTTCGATGACACCGATGAAGAACTATATTATCTTCAGAAGTGCCAGGCAAACAAAACCCCCTTGTTCATTCCGATACAATCCTACTCTCTCGCTCCTGCTCTCTTGTACTGCATTAGGACAACATCGATTCACATGTTACATGTTGCGGTAGTTGAACCCCTTTTCCTCTGCATGACCTGTCATTGCCACAGTAAACAGATGAAACCCACTAGCATGAGTAGGAGTTACTTGAGCCCTGATGTGCCTACTCATTCATGCTTGTTTGTCATGCCTGCTATTGCTTAGAGTTGAGTCAGGTCTGATTCATCGGGAATGAATTGGAATGGTGATGAACATGTCCTACTGTGTGTGAACAAGATTTGGTAAAGGTAGCGGTGAGAGGCCATGTAGGAGTACATGGTGGGTTGTCTCATTGAAACCGTTCTTAGGAACTGAGTTGTGTGTTTGTGATCCATGAACAACTACTACCGCACATTGGGATCCTTAATTGACTCTCTTGACTTATTAATCGCCTCAATCTCTGTCCAAGAGTTGCAACTAGTTTCTGGTGTTTGTAGGATATGTGTTGCAGGCCGTGCGTAGCGCTGACCCTAGGGGTGGGCTATGATGCGGTAGATACACCGTGGCACGATGTACCGGGCGCCCGTTTGGTGTCTCGAGAACCCTGCACACATCGTTTGGGGCTGTGAGCAAAACCCCGGCCGAATCTCCTCGCGGATGGAACCCGAATAGGCAATAAACCTGGACTAGAGAATTGTGTGGTTAGTCAGGTCATGGCCGACTCCCTCGCCAGGCTTCTGCTTGAAGGTTGCCGAGATACACGACATGTACATGGTGGTAAGTGGCGAGAGCGTGTGTGAAGAAGTACACCCCTGCAGGGTTATAAATGATCTATTCGAATAGTCATGTCCGCGGTAAAGGACTTCTGGGTTGCCTATAACAGTTCATAGACAATTGAAAGTGGAAACTCTAAAACTCGCAAGATAAGTGTGAGTGCTATGGATGGCCTTCTCGTAGGGAGACGGGAGCGGATCCAAAGTGGTGTATTGATATGGTGAATATGTGGACTCGTGTGCGCCACCTCAAAAGAGTTACTTGCGGTCTTAATTCAGGATAGCCACCGAGTCAAAGCTGGGTTGCTACAGTCAAACTCCACCACCCCCTTTGTTGATACCAATGCATATGTAGATAGTTCTGATGTAAGTCTTGCTGGGTACATTTGTACTCACGTTTGCCTTTATGTTTTTGCAGAGAGACGTCAGTCTCGCTAGTAGTTCCACATGGACTTCAATGTTTAGCTTGTTACCTCAGCTACGATCGTGTGCCCTCGGCAGGATCTGGTAGATACTCAGGCTTCTCAGCCTTTTTCATTTATATATGTCTGTACTCAGACATGTTAAGCTTTCGCATGTGTTTTGACTTGTATGCTCTGAATGTTGGGTCATGAGACCCATGTTTGTAATATATCGCTCCTCGGAGCCTAATGAATAAACACTTGAGTTGTAGAGTCATGTTGTGATGCCATGTTGTATTTGCGCATATCGAGCATATTGTGTGTATGATTGAAATGCTTGGTATGTGTGGGATCCGACAACCTAGTTGTTTATCCTTGGTAGCCTTTCTTATGGGGAAATGTAGTCTTGTGCTTCCATGAGCCATAGTAGTCCGCTACAGCCCGGTTCACCGGAGTCCTACTAGCCTAGCACTACTGCTCCGGAACACTTTGTAACGCCCCGAGACCGATGTGCCAGTTGTCGTCCAGTTATTCGCCGCCGTTGCCATGTCATTTGCTTGCGTGTTGCATATTATCATGTCATCATATGCATTGCATCATCATGTTTTCAAAACTTGCATCCGTCCCGGCCTCCTCGTTCTCTCCGTTGTCCGTTCTGAGCCCAGACACACTTGCACGCGCCCGCGACACGTCCGAAATATTATTTTATAAATGGCCGGAAAATGTTCTCGGAATGGGTTGAAAGTTGGCGTGCAGTGTTGTTATGTTGTTAGTAGGTCGCCCGCCAAGTTTCATCGCATTCGGAGTTCGTTTGATAGCCCAACCGTTAAACTATAGCGGCAATATAGCCGGTCTAACATCGGACGTTTTCGGTCTCCGAAAACAGTCGCCGGGCCTCCCTCCCTTCTCTTCTCTCAGCTCGAGACCGTCTACACAGCCCACTACATACCTTCAGGTCCAAGCTAACCTCTCTCGTCAACCCGCGGCCCTCCTCGCGCGCATGTCCGAAAGTTGTCCCGAACCCGACTCGGACTGTCGTTACCATTGGATCCGGATCATCCCCAAACATCTACAAAACATCTCCGTTTTGTTAATTGGACTTCCTAACCTATATTTTCTCAGCCCTCCGATTTAGATCGAAGGGCTTCCCTTAGTATGCATATAGACCCACTCACTATATAAACAGCCTAACCCTAGTTTCTAGGGGAGATGTCCCATCCATCCTTCCCATCCGCCGCCACCCGACCAACTCCCCTCTTCCTCGGGATCTCCCTCGCTCCAAATCAGCAACCATCACTTTCCCCTCCTCGATTTTGGCACCGAACCAACCAGTCACTCCTCTCGATCCACCTACCAGCAGCGCCTGTGCTCCCATCACCCTCAAGCTCCCACCTCCGGATCGAGCAGGAGGCTCGATGGCGAGCTCCCGAAGCCCACCATGCCAAGAGCCTCGTCCAGGGACTCTGCACCATTCCCCTGCTTTCTCCCTTGTGTCTCTTCCCTCTCTCCTGTGTTGATCTACCGTCCCGTCTCTCTCCTCTCACAGCAATCAGCAGGAACCCTGGCCGCCGAGCTTCGCAGCGCCGCCCTCGACCAGGAGCTCTGCCTGACTCCATGGCCGTCGTCCCAAACCTCTCCTTCGCCCGCGCTGCCGCCATGGATTGGATCCGGCCGGAGCTGCTCATCCGCCTCACCTCCCATCCTGGCTGCAAGCTACCGCCGCCCGGATCCTCCCCGAGCTCCAAGTTCTCGCGCCACCGTGCCTGCTGCTTGCTTCATCGACCCGAGCATGCCCGTCCCTCCACCATCATGCTAGTAACCGCCGCTGCTGTGGTCTACTGCTTTGCCAAGTCCCAGCACACGCCCCTGCCCTGGCGCCTTGGCCTCCTCTGCTTCCACGACCCGCGTCGCCAGAGTCCATCGTGCCCAGCCGCCGGTGCTTGAACCTATCTGCTTCCTCGACCCGCACTCGCCTCCAGAGGAGTCAACGCAGGAGCGTCTCGCTCGTGGACCAGATCCAGCGAGCCGGTCCGCTGCACTGGCCGGGCCAAGGCCCATGGGTGAGGACGCGCCCAGCTCCTCCCCTATTCCTGTTGGGCCAGGAAGACTCGGCCCAGTAGTGTTTTTTTTCTGCTGCTGCGATTTTCACTTTTATCCAGTGAAAACAGAATTGCAGGGAAGCCCTCAAACTTCATGCATTTTATTACTCACAAACAGTGCATCATATTAAAACAAACTTAATATGAAAGTTGCTTAGAATTTTGTCTAGTTTCATAATATGCAACTTTCACCCATGTTTAAAATACTTAAAATGTTGTTTGACTAATTTTTGCTCATATGCCATGTTAAAATGATTTATTTCATAACTAAATAACCGTAACTCAGATTTTAATAAACCTTATATGTAAATGGGGTAGAAAAATGCCTAGTTTAACATGATGCACTCACCTAGCATGTGTAATAACTCTAAAAATTATGTTTAGGGCAGAACAGTACCAAATCTAAGTTATGCACATGAGGAGTTTCCGGATTTGTTGTTCGTTGCTTCCGGCCTCATTTAACCTTGACTAGATAGGTAGTTTTACTTTGCTTCACCCTCTTGCCATGTTTAACAACATTTAATCTTGTTGGGTACATAAACGAGAGAGAACTAAATAAGTCATGTGGTTTTTCGTTAATATGCAACTCGTTGCATATTGAGCTCCACTTAATTTGTAGTGTTGCTTGTGCACTTTGCCACGCCATGCTTCATTAAACCGGACATGCATCATACTTGTTTGTGCATCATGCCATGATTCTGTGTTGGTTGTTTACTATGTTGTTTGCTTCTTTCCGGTGTGCTTCTTCGGGTTGTTTCTGGTAAAGTCGTGTTTGTGAGGGACCGTTCGACTACGTCCATTTGTCTGCTTCATGGACTCGTTCTTCTTCCTTGTGGGATCTCAGGCAAGATGACCATACCCTCGAAATCACTTCTATCTTTGCTTGCTAGTTGCTCGCTCTTTTGCTATGCCTATGCTGCGATACCTACCACTTGCTTATCATGCCTCCCATATTGTTGAACCAAGCCTCTAACCCACCTTGTCCTAGCAAACCGTTGTTTGGCTATGTTACCGCTTTGCTCAGCCCCTCTTATAGCGTTGTTAGTTGCAGGTGAAGATTGAAGTTTGTTCCTTGTTGGAACATGGAGATGTTGTTCCTTGTTGGAACATGTTTACTTGTTGGGATATCACAATATATCTTATTTAATTAATGCATCTATATACTTGGTAAAGGGTGGAAGGCTCGGCCTTATGGCTGGTGTTTTGTTCCACTCTTGTCGCCCTAGTTTCCGTCATATCGGTGTTATGTTCCTGGATTTTGCGTTCCTTATGCGGTTGTGTTAAAATGGGAACCCCTTGACAATTCGCCTTGAATAAAACTCCTCCAGCAAGGCCCAACATTGGTTTTACCATTTGCCACCTAGCCTTTTCTTTCCCTTGAGTCGGCCGGCTCCAGGGTCATCTTATTTTAACCGCCCGGGCCAGTGCTTCTCTAAGTGTTGGTCCAACTGAGCGATGTCCGAGGCCACCAGGGGCAACTCTGGGATGGCTTACCCGATGTCTTGCTCATCCGGTGTGCCCTGAGAACGAGATATGTGCAGCTCCTATCGGGATTTGTCGACACATCTGGGTGGCTTTGCTGGTCTTGTTTTACCATTGTCAAAATGTCTTGTAACCGGGATTCCGAGTCTGACCGGGTCTTCCCACTAGAAGGTCTATTCCTTCATTGACCGTGAGAGCTTGTCATGGGCTAAGTTGGGACACCCCTGCAGGGATTTGAACTTTCGAAAGTCGTGCCCGCGGTTATGGGCAGATGGGAATTTGTTAATGTCTGGTTGTAGAAAACCTGAAGTTGACCTTAATTAAAATACATCAACCGCGTGTGTTGCCGTGATGGTCTCTTTCCGGCGGTGTCCGGGAAGTGAACACGGTGTTGGAGTTATGCTTGACGTAGGTTGTTCTAGGATCACTTCTTGATCATAGTTTCTCGACCGTGCTTTGCCTTCTCTTCTCGCTCTCATTTGCGTATGTTAGCCACCATATATGCTAGTCGCTTGCTGCAGCTCCACCTCATACCTTTTACCTTACCCATAAGCTTAAATAGTCTTGATCGCGAGGGTGTGAGATTGCTGAGTCCCCGTGGCTCACAGATACTTCCAAAACCAGCTTGCAGGTGCCGATGAGACCGTGCAGTTGACGCAACCAAGCTCAGGAGGAGCTCGATGAAGATCTTGTCCTTTGTGTTGTTTCGTTCTAGTTGATCAGTAGTGGAGCCCAGTTGGGGTCGATCGGGGACCTTGTCGCATTTGGGGTTCTTCTTTTATTTTGGTTCCGTAGTCGGACCTTGATTGTATTTGGATGATGTAATGCTTTATTCATGTAATTGTGTGAAGTGGCGAT
Organism: Triticum aestivum; assembly: GCF_018294505.1. NCBI lineage: Eukaryota > Viridiplantae > Streptophyta > Magnoliopsida > Poales > Poaceae > Triticum > Triticum aestivum. The sequence goes on along the minus strand of NC_057794.1, from coordinate 429,481,422 downwards.
TGTAAGCCAACTATGTATCTTCTTCCCTTATTTATTACATGGGTTGTGTGAAGATTACCTCACTTGCGACATTGCTTTCAATGCGGTTATGCCTCTAAGTCGTGCTTCGACACGTGGGAGATATAGCCGCATCGAGGGCGTTACAAGTTGGTATCAGAGCCTTCCCCGACCTTAGGAGCCCCATTGCTTGATCGTTTTTAGCAGCTCGAGTTGTGTCTAGAAAAATGTTTTGAGTCATTTAGGAATTATATATCGGAGAGTTTAGGAATTCTTTTTACTCCCCAGTCTCCTCATCGCTCTGGTAAGGCATCCTGACGTAGAGTTTTGACTCTTCTCTTCTCAAATTTCACTAAAAAAATTTAGGATCACGCGGGTATCTTGGAATCGTTCCGATGGTTTTGTGACGAGAACATTGTCTTGGTGCCTCCTGTCAGGGGTTTTGTGGAAGTGTCCCGGGGAGTTGAGCTCTGAGGTGTTGTCGTCATAATTTTATCGTTGCAGTTCTGGAATACCTGAGTTTAGTACGCCGACATCGAAAATCTCTTTTATGCAGTTCGTTGGTGAGATAACCTCGACGCCACCCAGTACTGGGGCGGGAGTTCGGGAGTATTGCCATAACTCGTATAACGGATGCTTTTCGAAGGTTGAGGTAGATGATTTCCGAAGGTTTCTTGGTTATGTGTTGAAGGATGGATACAGCTGGATGTAGGATTTGCTAGTTTTGGGTGAGATATTATGCTTCCCCTGTATCCCCAACACCTGATTGCATAACCGGAAAATTTCGGGAGTTTCATAAGTGGGAATTCAAGTAGCTCTTAGGATATCTTTCCGACAGATGTATGATATGAAATTGGGGTTCGACGTCTAGTGGTCCGCCTATTCACGGTCGGTTTTACAGTGGTCTCGTTGTGTCTTAAAGAGTCCTTGGCTATGCCGACTCGGGGACGCTTCGTATGTCATGTGCTCTGCCTTGTACATGATGGTGCTGTACGATCGAGCCCGTGTAGGCCCCACCACGAAAACTTCGGACGAAATCTCTATCATATGTTTGTTCCGGCTTATTCTGCAAGCCAATCCTTGTTTTGTTTTGAGTTGTGGTATTCGAGTTGCTTCAATGTCAAGTGTTGATTCCATACCTTCCCTAAATGGTGTTCTCATATTCCTATGTGAATACTAATCCTTCTCGTCTATTGAGATTGTCATGTCAATTCTTCTCACCGGCGTGTCTCTCTTCAAGTGGATCCGTTCATTTTCAACATCCGCAAGATTCAATCTCAGTTTTCTCAACGGCGTTCATTTCTTCCCTCTCCAAGTTGCCTTTGTTTTTTCCCACCCTCCCTCCCTTTGTTTTTCTTCAAGGATTCAGATTCCTTAATCAAGTATCTTTTTATTCGTGTGAAGTCTCTCCATTCTTTTTCGTCAATGTTCTTATCCGGTGATTCTCAAGAAGATACTAACGGGGCTTCAAGTTATCATTATTTGTTCTTTTTCTTCTCCGATGGATTCAATTCGAGTTTTCGGTGTTGATCATATTCTTTTCCGTATTTCAATGTTTTCTCATGCCGTTGCACCTCTTAATCTTCCCCGCTTGCTATTCTTTTGTTCCGGAGTGCTAAGGATATCTTAGAAGATTCGTGTTTCCACTCTTAATTCGTTCAAGCTATTTTGAGGATGTTATCTCATTCAAGCCTTTTAATTCAACCGGTGCATTCTCTCTTTTAAATCATTTCAACGGTGTTTCTTTTGAGTAGGCCCTAACCCACAAGTCTTTTTCCAGGATCTTACCTGACTCTTCTTATTCTCCCGGAGCTTTTCAAATTCATCTCAAAGTTTGACGTAAGAATGAATTATCATGAGTCATATGTATTTCTCCAAGATCTATCAAATTCTTTTAACCGTTGGTTCAACCTTTCTATTCGTCATCCCGGAGTATCTCAACATTTCTTGGTGGTGTTTCTCATCGTCATTCTCTACATTTGAAGACCAAAAGAAGAGTTCCTCTTAAATCCTTACCCGTTCTTCCAAAGACCCATGGTTCTAATTTGTTGCCATCCTCTCATAATTGTTTTCGATTGTGAGAATTCTTTTCACCTATCTGGAGTAATTCAAGAGTCTTCTCAGTTTGCTATCCGGAGTCCATCAATTCAGGTTTATTCATTCTCAGCTGTCAGTTATCGTTCTACTATCTTGCCGGCTCATCAATCAAATATCCTCTAATCAGTTCTTGATCTCTTCATTCTGATGTATCTAAATCCCCTCAAGCTTCTTCGTTCATTTGCTAATTCTTTCCGGTGTTTCTTCATATTTTAATCGTTCTTTTTCAATTCTTACGGTGGTTCATTCAAGATCTCTCTTCCTTGGTTAGCATATCAATCCATTCGTGTTTTCAATCCTACCGATGGCTTTTTGAAGACCGTCTCAAGTTTCCGCTATATCTCGCTTAATCCTTTCTACGGGAATAAGTAGTGTGATAAATCCGTTGATTGTCATCAATTTAATTGGTGAAGGATAAGCATAATGTAATTCTTATTCTTGTTTCATCCTAATGATTAATTCTTATTCCGGAGGCCCTTCAAACCCTCGGTTTCATTTGTTTCATCTTCTCTTTTTCCCGGAGTGGCAACCTCTTTCAATTATATTGTCACGGATATCTCTATCTAAATCATTGCGAGGCTTAAATCTTATTTTTTTCATCATTCAATTAGTTTGGATCATCCTTTTGTTACCGGAGTTTTTTTTTCATGGAGGCTATACATGATGGTTCATCAAAGAAATAATTCCTTCTCCAAGTGTTCATTGAGATTCTTTTCAAAGGAGCTCAAGCTTTCTTCATCTTTCTATTCGGAGTGCAATTCTTTCTTCCATATTATTGGAGGTGGTATTATGTCATTCTTGATAATTGAGTTCATGTTTTCATGATTCACATGTTGTCAAGAATGAGATATTTTAAATCCATCAATCTCATCATTGGAGTTATCTTGGGTTATATTTCACCTAAAGCATTCCCTAAGGATTGTTGCTATAATGGTGCTCATATATGATCCAAGTTCTTCATCTACCCTCCCGGTGAAATAAGCTTCTCGTCCCCTTTGTTCATGCCAATCCAATTCTTCTTCCCGTGAGTGGCAGGTTGTCACCTCATAATTTTTGAGATGTATTCCATAAGACCATATCAAGATTATTCTTTTCTTTGTTGGTTTTCCAACAACTCCGTTCTAGCATTTGTTGTAAGCGTGCTCCCAAGAGATCTTGTTTCCGTTCGTTCATCCCATTCCATTCTTACTTTTGTTCCGGAGGCTTTGTGATGTTGCTCTCTTCAACCCATCTCCTTGTTTTGTTAGGATCGTGTTCTTTTCTTGGTTTATCCATTTAACCGGAGTGTTGTGCCTTTTTGCTCAAGTTCTTTTCGTCTTATCAAGTCTTTCATCTTTTTTCATTCGAAGTGTTGTCCGAATTTGTAATTCCTTATTCCGCTTCCCTACCAGAGTGCTTTCAACTTCATTTAACTCCGTTGTATTCTTTTCTCGATATGGCTTAACCTTTTCAAGGTTCTTTGGTTTCACTCGTTTGTCAAAGGAGCAACTTAGTTTTACCTCTTCTCTTTCTCTTCCGTTGTTCCTCCGGTGCCATTCTAGATCTCGGGACGAGATCCTCTCGTAGTGGTGGAGTGTTGTAACGCCCCGAGACCGATGTGCCAGTTGTCGTCCAGTTATTCGCCGTCGTTGCCATGTCATTTGCTTGCGTGTTGCATCTTATCATGTCATCATGTGCATTGCATCATCATGTTTTCAAAACTTGCATCCGTCCCGGCCTCCTCGTTCTCTCCGTTGTCCGTTCTGAGCCCAGACACACTTGCACGCGCCCGCGACACGTCCGAAATATTATTTTATAAGTGGCCGGAAAATGTTCTCGGAATGGGTTGAAAGTTGGCGTGCGGTGTTTTTATGTTGTTAGTAGGTCGCCCGCCAAGTTTCATCGCATTCGGAGTTCATTTGATAGCCCAACCGTTAAACTATAGCGGCAATATAGCCGGTCTAACGTCGGACGTTTTCGGTCTCCGGAAACAGTCGCCGGGCCTCCCTCCCTTCTCTTCTCTCAGCTCGAGACCGTCTACACAGCCCACTACATACCGTCAGGTCCAAGCTAACCTCTCTCGTCAACCCGCGGCCCTCCTCGCGCGCACGTCAGAAAGTTGTCCCGAACCCGACTCGGACTGTCGTTACCATTGGATCCGGATCATCCCCAAACATCTACAAAACATCTATGTTTTGTTAATTGGACTTCCTAACCTATATTTTCTCAGCCCTCCGATTTAGATCGAAGGGCTTCCCTTAGTCTGCAGATAGACCCACTCACTATATAAACAGCCTAACCCTAGTTTCTAGGGGAGATGTCCCATCCATCCTTCCCATCCGCCGCCACCCAACCAACTCCCCTCTTCCTCGGGATCTCCCTCGCTCCAAATCAGCAACCATCACTTTCCCCTCCTCGATTTTGGCACCGAACCAACCAGTCACTCCTCTTGATCCACCTACCAGCAGTGTCTGTGCTCCCATCACCCTCAAGCTCCCACCTCCGGATCGAGCAGGAGGCTCGATGGCGAGCTCCTGAAGCCCACCATGCCAAGCGCCTCGTCCAGGGACTCTGCACCGTTCCCCTGCTTTCTCCCTTGTGTCTGTTCCCTCCCTCCTGTGCTGATCTACCTTCCCGTCTCTCTCCTCTCGCTGCAATCAGCAGGAACCCTGGCCGCCGAGCTTCGCAGCGCCGCCCTTGACCAGGAGCTCCGCTTGACTCCATGGCCGTCGTCCTGAACCTCTCCTTCGCCCGCGCTGCCGCCATGGATTGGATCCGGCTGGAGCTACTCATCCGCCTCACCTCCCGTCCTGGCTGCAAGCTACCGCCGCCCGGATCCACCCCGAGCTCCAAGTTCTCGTGCCGCCGTGCCTGCTGCTTGCTTCATCGACCCGAGCACGCCCATCCCTCCGCCACCATGCTAGTAACCGCCGCTGCCGTGGTCTACTGCTTTACCAAGTCCCTGCACACGCCCCTGCCCTGGCGCCTTGGCTTCCTCTGCTTCCATGACCCGCGTCGCCGGAGTCCATCATGCCCAGCCGTCGGCGCTTGAACCTGTCTGCTTCCTCGACCCGCGCTCGCCTCCAGAGGAGTCAACGCAGGAGCGTCTCGCTCGTGGACCAGATCCAGCGAGCCGGCCCGCTGCACTGGCCGGGCCCATGGGTGAGGACGCGCCCAGCTCCTCCCCTATTCCTGTTGGGCCAGGAAGACTCGGCCCAGTAGTGTTTTTTTTCTGCTGCTGCGATTTTCACTTTTATTCAGTTAAAACAGAATTGCAGGGAAGCCCTCAAACTTAATGCATTTTATTACTCACAAACAGTGCATCATATTAAAACAAACTTAATATGAAAGTTGCTTAGAATTTTGTCTAGTTTCATAATATGCAACTTTCACCCATGTTTAAAATACTTAAAATGTTGTTTGACTAATTTTTGCTCATATGCCATGTTAAAATGATTTAATTCATAACTAAATAACCGTAACTCGGATTTTAATAAACCTTATATGTAAATGGGGTAGAAAAATGCCTAGTTTAACATGATGCACTCACCTAGCATGTGTAATAACTCTAAAAATTATGTTTAGGGCAGAACAGTACCAAATCTAAGTTATGCACATGAGGAGTTTCCGGATTTGTTGTTCGTTGCTTCCGGCCTCATTTAACCTTGACTAGATAGGTAGTTTTACTTTGCTTCACCCTCTTGCCATGTTTAACAACATTTAATCTTGTTGGGTATATAAACGATAGAGAACTAAATAAGTCATGTGGTTTTTCATCAATATGCAACTCATTGCATATTGAGCTCCACTTAACTTGTAGTGTTGCTTGTGCACTTTGCCACGCCATGCTTCATTAAACCGGACATGCATCATACTTGTTTGTGCATCATGCCATGATTCTGTGTTGGTTGTTTACTATGTTGTTTGCTTCTTTCCGGTGTGCTTCTTCGGGTTGTTTCTGGTAACATCGTGTTTGTGAGGGACCGTTCGACTACGTCCGTTTGTCTTCTTCATGGACTCGTTCTTCCTTCCTTGCGGGATTTCAGGCAAGATGACCATACCCTCGAAATCACTTCTATCTTTGCTTGCTAGTTGCTCGCTCTTTTGCTATGCCTATGCTGCGATACCTACCACTTGCTTATCATGCCTCCCATATTGTTGAACCAAGCCTCTAACCCACCTTGTCCTAGCAAACCGTTGTTTGGCTATGTTACCGCTTTGCTCAGCCCCTCTTATAGCGTTGTTAGTTGCAGGTGAAGATTGAAGTTTGTTCCTTGTTGGAACATGGAGATGTTGTTCCTTGTTGGAACATGTTTACTTGTTGGGATATCACAATATATCTTATTTAATTAATGCATCTATATACTTGGTAAAGGGTGGAAGGCTCGGCCTTATGCCTGGTGTTTTGTTCCACTCTTGCCGCACTAGTTTCCGTCATATCGGTGTTATGTTCCTGGATTTTGCGTTCCTTACGCGGTTGGGTTATAATGGGAACCCCTTGACAACTCGCCTTGAATAAAACTCCTCCAGCAAGGCCCAACATTGGTTTTACCATTTGCCACCTAGCCTTTTCTTTCCCTTGAGTCGGCCGGCTCAAGGGTCATCTTATTTTAACCCCCGGGCCAGTGCTTCTCTAAGTGTTGGTCCAATTGAGCGATGTTCGAGGCCACCAGGGGCAACTCTGGGCTGGCTTACCCGACGTCTTGCTCATCCGGTGTGCCCTGAGAACGAGATATGTGCAGCTCCTATCGGGATTTGTCGGCACATCTGGGTGGCTTTGCTGGTCTTGTTTTACCATTGTCGAAATGTCTTATAACCGGGATTCCGAGTCTGATTGGGTCTTCCCGCTAGAAGGTCTATTCCTTCGTTGACCGTGAGAGCTTGTCATGGGCTAAGTTGGGACACCCCTGCAGGGATTTGAACTTCCGAAAGTCGTGCCCGCGGTTATGGGCAGATGGGAATTTGTTAATGTCCGGTTGTAGAAAACCTGAAGTTGACCTTAATTAAAATACATCAACCGCGTGTGTTAACCGTGATGGTCTCTTTCCGGCGGAGTCCGGGAAGTGAACACGGTGTTGGAGTTATGCTTGACGTAGGTTGTTCTAGGATCACTTCTTGATCATAGTTTCTCGACCGTGCTTTGCCTTTTCTTCTCGCTCTCATTTGCGTATGTTAGCCACCATATATGCTAGTCGCTTGCTGCAGCTCCACCTCATACCTTTTACCTTACCCATAAGCTTAAATAGTCTTCATCACGAGGGTGCGAGATTGCTGAGTCCCCGTGACTCACAGATACTTCAAAAACCAGCTTGCAGGTGCCAATGAGACCGTGCAGATGACGCAACCAAGCTCAGGAGGAGCTCGATGAAGATCTTGTCCTTTGTGTTGTTTCGTTCTAGTTGATCAGTAGTGGAGCCCAGTTGGGGTCGATCGGGGACCTTGTCGCATTTGGGGTTCTTCTTTTATTTTGGTTCCGTAGTCGGACCTTGATTGTATTTGGATGATGTAATGCTTTATTCATGTAATTGTGTGAAGTGGCGATTGTAAGCCAACTATGTATCTCTTTCCCTTATTTATTACATGGGTTGTGTGAAGATTACCTCACTTGCGACATTGCTTTCAATGCGGTTATGCCTCTAAGTCGTGCTTCGACATGTGGGAGATATAGCCGCATCGAGGGCGTTACAAGTTGGTATCAGAGCCTTCCCCGACCTTAGGAGCCCCATTGCTTGATCGTTTTTAGCAGTCGAGTTTGTGTCTAGAAAAATGTTTTGAGTCATTTAGGAATTATATATCGGAGAGTTTAGGAATTCTTTTTACTCCCCAGTCTCCTCATCTCTCTGGTAAGGCATCCTGACGTAGAGTTTTGACTCTTCTCTTCTCAAATTTCACTAAAAAAATTTAGGATCACGCGGGTATCTTGGAATCGTTCCGATGGTTTTGTGACGAGAACATTGTCTTGGTGCCTCCTGTAGGGGTTTTGTGGAAGTGTCCCGGGGAGTTGAGCTCTGAGGTGTTGTCGTCATAATTTTATCGTTGCAGTTCTGGAATACCTGAGTTTAGTACGCCGACATCGAAAATCTCTTTTATGCAGTTCGTTGGTGAGATAACCTCGACGCCACCCAGTACTGGGGCGGGAGTTCGGGAGTATCGCCATAACTCGTATAACGGATGCTTTTCGAAGGTTGAGGTAGATGATTTCCAAATGTTTCTTGGTTATGTGCTGAAGGATGGATACAGCTGGATGTAGGATTTGCTAGTTTTGGATGAGATATTATGCTTCCCCTGTATCCCCAACACCTGATTGCATAACCGGGAAAATTTCGGGAGTTTCATAAGTGGGAATTCTAGTAGCTCTTAGGATATCTTTCCAACAGATGTATGATATGAAATTGGGGTTCGACGTCTAGTGGTCCGCCTATTCACGGTCGGTTTTATAGTGGTCTCGTTGTGTCTTAAAGAGTCCTTGGCTATGCCGACTCGGGGACGCTTCGTATGTCATGTGCACTGCCTTGTACATGATGGTGTTGTACGATCGAGCCCGTGTAGGCCCCACCACAAAAAGTTCGGACGAAATCTCTATCATATGTTTGTTCCGGCTTATTCTGCAAGCCAATCCTTGTTTTTTTTTTGAGTTGTGGTATTCGAGTTGCTTCAATGTCAAGTGTCGATTCCATACCTTCCCTAAATGGTGTTCTCATATTCCTATGTGAATACTAATCCTTCTCGTTTATTGAGATTGTCATGTCAATTCTTCTCACCGGCGTGTCTCTCTTCAAGTGGATCCGTTCATGTTCAACATCCGTAAGATTCAATCTCAGTTTTCTCAATGGTGTTCATTTCTTCCGTCTCCAAGTTGCCTTTGTTTTTCCCACCCTCCCTCCCTTTGTTTTTCTTCAAGGACTCAGATTTCTTAATCAAGTATCTTTTTATTCGTGTGAAGTCTCTCCATTCTTTTTCGTCAATGTTCTTATCCGGTGATTCTCAAGAAGATACTAACGGGGCTTCAAGTTATCATTATTCGTTCTTTTTCTTCTCCGATGGATTCAATTCGAGTTTTCGGTGTTCATCATATTCTTTTTCGTATTTCAATGTTTTCTCATGCCGTTGCACCTCTTAATCTTCCCCGCTTGCTATTCTTTTGTTCCGGAGTGCTAAAGATATCTCAGAAGATTCGTGTTTCCACTCTTAATTCGTTCAAGCTATTTTGAGGATGTTATCTCATTCAAGCCTTTTAATTCAACCGGTGCATTCTCTCTTTTAAATCATTTCAACGGTGTTTCTTTTGAGTAGGCCCTAACCCACAGGTCTTTTTCCAGGATCTTACCTAACTCTTCTTATTCTCCCGGAGCTTTTCAAATTCATCTCAAAGTTTGACGTAAGAATGAATTATCATGAGTCATATGTATTTCTCCAAGATCTATCAAATTCTTTTAACCGTTGGTTCAACCTTTCTATTCGTCATCCCGGAGTATCTCAACATTTCTTGGTGGTGTTTCTCATCATCATTCTCTGCATTTGAAGACCAAAAGAAGAGTTCCTCTTAAATCCTTACCCGTTCTTCCAAAGACCCATGGTTCTAATTTGTTGCCATCCTCTCATAATTGTTTTCGATTGTGAGAATTCTTTTCACCTATCTGGAGTAATTCAAGAGTCTTCTCAGTTTGCTATCCGGAGTCCATCAATTCAGGTTTATTCATTCTCAGCTGTCAGTTATCATTCTACTATCTTGCCGACGCATCAATCAAATATCCTCTAATCAGTTCTTGATCTCTTCGTTCTGATGTATCTAAATCCCCTCAAGCTTCTTTGTTTATTTGCTAATTCTTTCTGGTGTTTCTTCATATTTTAATCGTTCTTTTTCAATTCTTACGGTAGTTCATTCAAGATCTCTCTTCCTTGGTTAGCATATCAATCCATTCGTGTTTTCAATCCTACCGATGGCTTGTTGAAGACCGTCTCAAGTTTGCGCTATATCTCGCTTAATCCTTTCTACGGGAATAAGTAGTGTGATAAATCCGTTGATTGTCATCAATTTAATTAGTGAAGGATAAGCATAATGTAATTCTTATTCTTGTTTCATCCTAATGATTAATTCTTATTCCGGAGGCCCTTCAAACCCTCGGTTTCATTTGTTTCATCTTCTCTTTTTCCCGGAGTGCCAAACTCTTTCAATTATATAGTCACGGAGATCTCTATCTAAATCATTGCGAGGCTTAAATCTTATTTTTTTTCATCATTCAATTAGTTTGGATCATCCTTTTGTTACCGGAGTTTTTTTTTTCATGGAGGCTATACATGATGGTTCGTCAAAGAAATAATTCCTTCGCCAAGTGTTCATTGAGATTCTTTTCAAAGGAGCTCAAGCTTTCTTCATCTTGCTATCCGGAGTGCAATTCTTTCTTCCATATTATTGGAGGTGGTATTATGTCATTCTTGATAATTGAGTTCATGTTTTCATGATTCACATGTTGTCAAGAATGAGATATTTTAAATCCATCAATCTCGTCATTGGAGTTATCTAGGGTTATATTTCACCTAAAGCCTTCCCTAAGGATTGTTGCTATAATGGTGCTCATATATGATCCAAGTTCTTCATCTACCCTCCCGGTGAAATAAGCTTCTCGTCCCCTTTGTTCATGCCAATCCAATTCTTCATCCCGTGAGTGGAAGGTTGTCACCTCATAATTTTTGAGATGTATTCCATAAGACCATATCAAGATTATTCTTTTCGTTGTTGGTTTTCGAACAACTCCGTTCTAGCATTTGTTGTAAGTGTGCTCCCTCGAGATCTTGTTTCCGTTCGTTCATCCCATTCCATTCTTACTTTTGTTCCGGAGGCTTTGTGATGTTGCTCTCTTCAACCCATCTCCTTGTTTTTTTAGGATCGTGTTCTTTTCTTGGTTTATCCATTTAACCGGAGTGTTGTGCCTTTTTGCTCAAGTTCTTTTCGTCTTATCAAGTCTTTCATCTTTTTTCATCCGAAGTGCTGTCCGAATTTGTAATTCCTTATTACGCTTCCCTACCAGAGTGCTTTCAACTTCATTTAACTCCGTTGTATTCTTTTCTCGATACGGCTTAACCTTTTCAAGGTTCTTTGGTTTCACTCGTTTGTCAAAGGAGCAACTTAGTTTTACCTCTTCTCTTTCTCTTCCGTTGTTCCTCCGGTGCCATTCTAGATCTCGAGACAAGATCCTCTCGTAGTGGTGGAGTGTTGTAACGCCCCGAGACCGATGTGCCAGTTGTCGTCCAGTTATTCGCCGTTGTTGCCATGTCATTTGCTTGTGTGTTGCATCTTATCATGTCATCATGTGCATTGCATCATCATGTTTTCAAAACTTGCATCCGTCCCGGCCTCCTCGTTCTCTCCGTTGTCCGTTCTGAGCCCAGACACACTTGCACGCGCCCGCGACATATCTGAAATATTATTTTATAAGTGGCCGGAAAATGTTCTCGTAATGGGTTGAAAGTTGGCGTGCGGAGTTGTTATGTTGTTAGTAGGTCGCCCGCCAAGTTTCATCGCATTCGGAGTTCGTTCGATAGCCCAACCATTAAACTATAGCGGCAATATAGCCGGTCTAACGTCGGACGTTTTCGGTCTCCGGAAACAGTCGTCGGGCCTCCCTCCCTTCTCTTCTCTCAGCTCGAGACCGTCTACACAGCCCACTACATACCGTCAGGTCCAAGCTAACCTCTCTCGTCAACCCGCGGCCCTCCTCGCGCGCACGTCCGAAAGTTGTCCCGAACCCGACTCGGACTGTCGTTACCATTGGATCCAGATCATCCCCAAACATCTACAAAACGTCTCCGTTTTGTTAATTGGACTTCCTAACCTATATTTTCTCAGCCCTCCGATTTATCATACACGGCTTTGGGCCTACAAAGAGGGCGATGAAGCGGCCGAGGCGCTGTTTGGCGAGACCGGGTATGAGGCAGAGGACAATGCAGGCTCTGAAGGGCTTCCCTTAGTCTATATATAGACCCACTCACTATATAAACAGCCTAACCCTAGTTTCTAGGGGAGATGTCCCATCCATCCTTCCCATCCGCCGCCACCCGACCAACTCCCCTCTTCCTCGGGATCTCCCTCGCTCCAAATCAGCAACCATCACTTTCCCCTCCTTGATTTTGGCACCGAACCAACCAGTCACTCCTCTCGATCCACCTACCAGCAGCGCCTGTGCTCCCATCACCCTCAAGCTCCCACCTCTGGATCGAGCAGGAGGCTTGATGGCGAGCTCCCGAAGCCCACCATGCCAAGCGCCTCGTCCAGGGACTCTGCACCGTTCCCCTGCTTTCTCCCTTGTGTCTCTTCCCTCCCTCCTGTGCTGATCTACCTTCCCGTCTCTCTCCTCTCGCAGCAATCAGCAGGAACCCTGGCCGCCGAGCTTCGCAGCACCGCCCTCGACCAGGAGCTCTGCCTGACTCCATGGCCGTTGTCCCGAACCTCTCCTTCGCCCGCGCTGCCGCCATGGATTGGATCCGGCTGGAGCTGCTCATCCGCCTCACCTCCTGTCCTGGCTGCAAGCTACCGCCGCCCGGATCCTCCCCGAGCTCCAAGTTCTCGCGCCGCCGTGCCTGCTGCTTGCTTCATCGACCCGAGCACACCCGTCCCTCTGCCACCATGCTATTAACCGCCGCTGTCGTGGTCTACTGCTTTGCCAAGTCCCTGCACACGCCCCTGCCCTAGCGCCTTGGCCTCCTTTGCTTCCACGACCCGCGTCACCGGAGTCCATCGTGCCTAGCTGCCGGCGCTTGAACCTGTCTGCTTCCTCGACCCGTGCTCGCCTCCAGAGGAGTCAACGCAGGAGCGTCTCGCTCGTGGACCAGATCCAGCGAGCCGGCCCGCTGCACTGGCCGGGCCAAGGCCCACAGGTGAGGACGCGCCCAGCTCCTCCCCTATTCCTGTTGGGCCAGGAAGACTCGGCCCAGTAGTGTTTTTTTTCTGCTGCTACGATTTTCACTTTTATCCAGTTAAAACAGAATTGCAGGGAAGCCCTCAAACTTCATGCATTTTATTACTCACAAACAGTGCATCATATTAAAACAAACTTAATATGGAAGTTGCTTAGGATTTTGTCTAGTTTCATAATATGCACCTTTCACCCATGTTTAAAATACTTAAAATGTTGTTTGACTAATTTTTGCTCATATGCCATGTTAAAATGATTTAATTCATAACTAAATAACCGTAACTCGGATTTTAATAAACCTTATATGTAAATGGGGTAGAAAAATGCCTAGTTTAACATGATGCACTCACCTAGCATGTGTAATAACTCTAAAAATTATGTTTAGGGCAGAACAGTACCAAATCTAAGTTATGCACATGAGGAGTTTCCGGATTTGTTGTTCGTTGCTTCCGGTCTCATTTAACCTTGACTAGATAGGTAGTTTTACTTTGCTTCACCCTCTTGCCATGTTTAACAACATTTAATCTTGTTGGGTACATAAACGAGAGAGAACTAAATAAGTCATGTGGTTTTTCGTCAATATGCAACTCGTTGCATATTGAGCTCCACTTAATTTGTAGTGTTGCTTGTGCACTTTGCCACGCCATGCTTCATTAAACCGGACATGCATCATACTTGTTTGTGCATCATGCCATGATTCTGTGTTGGTTGTTTACTATGTTGTTTGCTTCTTTCCGGTGTGCTTCTTCGGGTTGTTTCCGATAACGTCGTGTTTGTGAGGGACCGTTCGACTATGTCCGTTTGTCTACTTCATGGACTCATTCTTCTTCCTTGTGGGATCTCAGGCAAGATGACCATACCCTCGAAATCACTTCTATCTTTGCTTGCTTAGTTGCTCGCTCTTTTGCTATGCCTATGCTGCGATACCTACCACTTGCTTATCATGCCTCCCATATTGTTGCACCAAGCCTCTAACCCACCTTGTCCTAGCAAACCGTTGATTGGCTATGTTATCGCTTTGCTCAGCCCCTCTTATAGCGTTGTTAGTTGCAGGTGAAGATTGAAGTTTTGTTCCTTGTTGGAACATGGAGATGTTGTTCCTAGTTGGAACATGTTTACTTGTTGGGATATCACAATATATCTTATTTAATTAATGCATCTATATACTTGGTAAAGGGTGGAAGGCTCGGCCTTATGCCTGGTGTTTTGTTCCACTCTTGCCGCCCTAGTTTCCGTCATATCGGTGTTATGTTCCCGGATTTTGCGTTCCTTACGCGGTTGGGTTATAATGGGAACCCCCTTGACAATTCGCCTTGAATAAAACTCCTCCAGCAAGGCCCAACATTGGTTTTACCATTTGCCACCTAGCCTTTTCTTTCCCTTGAGTCGGCCGGCTCAAGGGTCATCTTAGTTTAACCCCCTGGGCCAACGCTTCTCTAAGTGTTGGTCCAACTGAGCGATGTCCGAGGCTACCAGGGGCAACTCTGGGCTGGCTTACCCGACATCTTGCTCATCCGGTGTGCCCTGAGAATGAGATATGTGCAGCTCCTATCGGGATTTGTCGGCACATCTGGGTGGCTTTGCTAGTCTTGTTTTACCATTGTCGAAATGTCTTGTAACCTGGATTCCGAGTCTGATCGGGTCTTCTCGCTAGAAGGTCTATTCCTTCGTTGATCGTGAGAGCTTGTCATGGGCTAAGTTGGGACACCCCTGCAGGGATTTGAACTTTCGAAAGTCGTGCCCGCGGTTATGGGCAAATGGGAATTTGTTAATGTCCGGTTGTAGAAAACCTGAAGTTGACCTTAATTCAAATACATCAACCGCGTGTGTTACCGTGATGGTCTCTTTCCAGCGGTGTTCGGGAAGTGAACACGGAGTTGGAGTTATGCTTGACGTAGGTTCTTCTAGGATCACTTCTTGATCATTGTTTCTCGACCGTGCTTTGCCTTCTCTTCTCGCTCTCATTTGCGTATGTTAGCCACCATATATGCTAGTCGCTTGTTGCAGCTCCACCTCATACCTTTTACCTTACCCATAAGCTTAAATAGTCTTGATCGCTAGGGTGCGAGATTGCTGAGTCCCCGTGGCTCACAGATACTTCCAAAACCAGCTTGCAGGTGCCGATGAGACCATGCAGTTGACGCAACAAAGCTCGGGAGGAGCTCGATGAAGATCTTGTCCTTTGTGGTGTTTCGTTCTAGTTGATCAGTAGTGGAGCCCAGTTGGGGTCGATCGGGGACCTTGTCGCATTTGGGGTTCTTCTTTTATTTTGGTTCCGTAGTCGGACCTTGATTGTATTTGGATGATGTAATGCTTTATTCATGTAATTGTGTGAAGTGGTGATTGTAAGCCAACTATGTAACTTCTTCCCCTATTTTATTACATGGATTGTGTGAAGATTACCTCACTTGCGACATTGCTTTCAATGTGGTTATGCCTCTAAGTCGTGCTTCGACACGTGGGAGATATAGCCGCATCGAGGGCGTTACACACTTGACAGGCCGGCATGTGATTCACTTCGTTCCTATGTCTGTCCCTTCGGGGAAATGTCACACGGTGACATCTGGAGTCCTTCCTAGCCTGCTACAGCCCGGTTCACCGGAGTCCTGTTAGCCCAGTGCTACAGCCCGGAATCGCACGCTGTTAACCGACATGCTCGATGTTGATTCATGTATGCCTGTCCCCGTAAGTTAGTGCCACTTTGGGTTCACGACTAGTCATGTTGGCCCGGGTTCTCTGTCATATGGATGCTAGCAACACTATCATATACGTGAGCCAAAAGGCGCAAATGGTCCCGGGCCTTGGTAAGGTGACACCCGTGGGAATACCGTGCGTGAGGCCACAAATTGATATGAGGTGTTACCGGCTAGATCGATGTGACTTGGAATCGGGGTCCTGATAGAGCACCTCAAGTACGTGATCCAGATGCACTTCCCTAGGGAGATGACCACCAACAACACCGCTGAGTACGAGGGATTGCTTGCTGGTCTCAGGATCGCGGCAGACCTCGGGGTTAAGAAGCTCATCGTCAGGGGTGACTCGCAGCTCGTTGTCAGGCAGGTCAACAAGGATTATCAGAGCCCATTGATGGAAACTTACGTAGATGAGGTGAGAAAGCAAGAGGAACGCTTTGACGGTATCCAGGCGGAGCACGTCCCTTGAGCAGAGAACGACATCGCCGATTACCTGTCAAAGCGTGCCGCATTCAAGCTACCTGTGGAACCAGGTACCTTTTTGCTCCGGCTAACTCAACCATCCGTCGAACCATCAGCGGGGCAGAGCAAGCGGAGAAAGTCAGGTCCCGGCAAGTACTTTCCTACCAAGCCCCCTAGGGCTTCCAGCAAGGGTGCTGCCGCGGACGCCGAGCCTGCCAAAGAGCAACTGGCTCCGGTAGGGCGTCAAGCCCTGGCTGTAGAGGCAGCCGCTCCCATGGCAGAAGAGATGCCTTTGGTCCTTGTCGTCGAGCCCCAGGCTCCGGCATGGGCACAACATACCGTCCAATTCCTCCAAACAGGGGAGCTTCCTGAGGAACAGGAAGAAGCGGAGAAAGTAGCCCGTCGGTCCGCCTTGTACCAGTTCTTCGATGACGTCCTGTACCGGAGAAGGCCGAATGGTGTGAAACTCAAGTGCATCCCCCGGGAGGAAGGACTGGAGCTGTTGGCAGAGATATGATACGTCTCCAACGTATCTATAATTTTTGATTGCTCCATGCTATATTATCTACTGTTTTGGACTATATTGGGCTTTATTTTCCACTTTTATATTATTTTTGGGACTAACCTATTAACCGGAGGCCCAGCCCAGAACTGTTGTGTTTTTGCCTATTTCAGTGTTTCGGAGAAACAGAATATCAAACGGAGTCCAAACGGAATAAAATCTTCGGGAACGTGATTTTCTCACCTAACGTGATCCAGGAGACTTGGACCCTACTCCAGGGGATCAAAGAGGAGGTCACGAGGGTGGGGGGCGTGCCCCCTTCCTCGTGGGCCCCTCGGTGCTCCACCGACGTACTTCTTCCTCCTATATATACACACGTACCCCCAAACAATCAGAACAGGAGCCAAAAACCTAATTCCACCGCCGCAACTTTCTGTATCCACAAGATCCCATCTTGGGGCCTGTTCTGGAGCTCCGGCAGAAGAGGGCCGTCATCACGGAGGGCTTCTACATCATCCTAGCCCCTCCGATGAAGTGTGAGTAGTTTACCTCAGACCTTCGGGTCCATAGTTAGTAGCTAGATGGCTTCTTCTCTTCTTTGAATCTCAATACAAAGTTCTCCCCCTCTCTTGTGGAGATCTATTCGATGTA
>NC_057794.1:429122572-429163807 GCF_018294505.1 Triticum aestivum | reverse complement strand
TCTTTTACTCCATGGCCTTCTTTTGGTACAAAAATAAGTTCCGTGAAGTTTCAGGTCAATTGGACTCCGTTTGATTTTCCTTTTCTGTAGAACTCAAAAACAAGGAAAAACAGAAACTGGCACTGGGCTCTAGGTTAATAGGTTAGTCCCAAAAATCATATAAAATAGCATATAAATGCATATAAAACATCCAAGGTTGATAATATAATAGCATGTAACAATCAAAAATTATAGATACATTGGAGACGTATCAGATAACAAGATGGGGTTTTCATCATATTGCTTGAGTTAATCCTGCTACATCATGTCATCTTACTTAATGAGTTACTCTGTTCTTAGGAACTTAATACTCTAGATGCAGGAAGGAGTTGATCGATGTGTGGAGTAATACTAGTAGATGAAGAATCATTTCGGTCTATTTGACACGGACTTGATGCCTATATTCATGATCATTGCCTTAGATATCGTCATAACTTTGCGCTTTTCTATAAATTGCTCGGCAGTAATTTGTTCAACCACCGTAATAATTTCTATCTTGAGAGAAGCCTCTAGTGAAACCTATGGCCCCGGGTCTATTTTCCATCATATAAGTTTCCAATCTATAATTTTAGTTTCTGATTTACTTTCTTTGCAATCTTTTACTTTCCGTTCCATAAACCAAAAATACCAAAAATATTACTTTACCATTTATCCATCTATATCAGATCTCACTTTGCAAATAACCGTGAAGGGATTGACAACCCCTTTTTCGCGTTGGGTGCAAGTTGGTGCTTGTTTGTGCATGTATTCGGTGGCTTGTCGCGTTGTCTCCTACTGGATTGATACCTTGGTACTCAAAACTGAGGGAAATACTTACTCTACTTTGCTGCATCACCCTTTCCTCTTCAAGGGAAAAACCAACACAAGCTAAAGAGGTAGAATATATGTAAGGCAATCATTATCCTTTGCCATCGTCATCATATATATCAGTCTTGCTAACTCTCAGTCGATTGAGACTTAACAAAGTCTTAGTTGATGCTATATCAATGAGATCTTATATCAAGATTCGTCCAAAATTTCTTTTCAGATTTTCTTTTTTCTCTCTTACATGTTATCTCACTTGACTGAGACTTGGTTAAATCTTAGTCGACTGAGACCTAGCCACACCATTAAGTGCCTATAAAACAGGGGCTCGGATGCCGTTAGTGGAGAAGTTGGGAGCGAGGTGGGCGGCGGATGGAGGTTAAAGGTCTCGCCTCCCGGTGAGCCTGCGCAGTGGTCTGCTCACTGATGACCCACAAGTATAGGGGATCCATTGTTGTCCTTTCAATAAGTAAGAGTGTCGAACCCAATGAGGAGCAGAAGGAAATGACAATTAGTTTTCAGCAAGGTATTCTCTGCCAACACTGAAATTATAAGAGAGCAGTTTGATATCAAGGTAATTTGTAACGAGCAAGTAACGGCAATGGTAACAAAAGTGCAGCAAGGTAGCGCAATCCTTTTGAGGCAAAGGACAGGCCAAAACGGTCTCTTAAGAAAAACGTTCTTGAGCGTACACGAGAATTTCATCTAGTCACTTTCATCATGTTGGTTTGATTTGTGTTCGCTACTTTGATAATTCGATATGTGGGTGGACCGGTGCTTAGGTGTTGTTCTTACTTGAACAAACCTCATACTTATGATTAACCCCCTCACAAGCATCTGCAACTACGAGAGAAGTATTAAGATAAAATCTAACCATAGCATTAAAATTTTGGATCCAAATCAGTCCCTTACGAAGTAGCGCATAAACTAGGGTTTAAGCTTCTATCACTCTCGCAACCCATCATCTAATAACTACTCCACAATGCATTCCCTTAGGCCCAAATATGGTGAAGTCCCATGTAGTCGACGTTCACATGACACCACTAAGGGAATCACAACATACATACCATCAAAATATTGAACACATAACAAGTTCACATGATTACTTGCAACAAGATTTCTCCCGTGACCTCAAGAACAAAAGTAACTACTCACAAATTATAATCATGCTCAAGATCACAGGGGTATTAAATAGCATAATGGATCTGAACATATACTCCACCAAATAAACCATATAGTAATCAACTGCAAGATGTAATCAACACTACTAGTCACCCACAAGCACCAATCTAAGGTTCCGGTACAAAGATTGAACACAAGAGATGCACTAGGGTTTGAGAGGAGATGGTGTTGTTGAATACGTTGATGGAGATTTCCCTCCCCAAGATGGGAGAATTGTTGGTGATGATGATGACAATGATTTCCCTTCAGTAGGGAAGTTGCCCCGGCGGAATCGCTCCACCGGAGGGCAAACGTGCTCCTGCCCAAGTTCCGCCTCGAGACGGCGGCGCTTCATCCTGAAAATCCTTTGGTTATTTTTTCTAGGTCAAAATGACTTATATACCAGAAGAGGGGCACCGGAGGTGGGCCTGAAGGAAATATGCCCTAGAGGCAATAATAAAGTTGTTATTTATATTTCCTTATATCATGATAAATGTTTATTATTCATGCTAGAATTGTATTAACCGGAAACTTGGCACATGTGTGAATACATAGACAAACAGAGTGTCCCTAGTATGCCTCTACTTGACTAGCTTGTTAATCAAAGATGGTTAATTTTCCTACCATAGACATGTGTTGTCATTTGATGAACGAGATCACATCATTAGAGAATGATGTGATGGACAAGACCCATCCGTTAGCTTAGCATAATGATCGTTTAGTTTTATTGATATTGCTTCCTTCATGACTTATACATGTTCCTCTGACTATGAGATTATGCAACTCCCGAATACCGGAGGAACACCTTGTGTGCTGTTAAACGTCACAATGTAACTGGGTGATTATAAAGATGCTCCACAGGTGTCTCCGAAGGTGTTTGTTGAGTTGGCATAGATCAAGTTTAGGATTTGTCACTCCGTGTATCAGAGAGGTATCTCTGGGCCCTCTCGGTAATGCACATCACTATAAGCCTTGCAAGCAATGTGACTAATGAGTTAGGTACGGGATGATGCATTACAGAACGAGTAAATAGACTTGCCGGTAATGAGATTGAACTAGGTATGAGGATACCGACGATCGAATCTTGGGCTAGTAACATATCGATGACAAAGGGAATGACATATGTTGTTATGTGGTTTGACCGATAAAGATCTTCGTAGAATATGTAGGAGCCAATATGAGCATCCAGGTTCCGCTATTGGTTATTGACCAGAGATGTGTCTCGGTCATGTCTACATAGTTCTCGGACCCGTAGGGTCCGCACGCTTATTTGATATACATGTTATTGATGTGTACATTACTAATGCTCGTAGTAGCACCTGGGTATTTGATATTGGTCTGTTGCTCATATTTGCAACTCGAAACAAGGGCTACGGATTAGACGAAGATTGGCTAAGGACGAGGTGACGATGCACACGCGAAATGGTTCCAAAGTCGATGTGATCGTCGTCGGCACGCTACCTCTACATCTACCGTTAGGATTAGTTTTAGACCTAAATAATTGTTATTTGGTGCCAGCGTTGAGCATGAACATTATATCTGGATCTTGTTTGATGCGAGACGGTTATTCATTTAAGTCAGAGAATAATGGTTGTTCTATTTATATGAGTAATATCTTTCATGGTCATGCACCCTTGATGAGAGGTCTATTTTTGTTGAATCTCGATTTTAGTGATACACATATTCATAATATTGAAGCCAAAAGATGCAAGGTTAATAATGATAGTGCAACTTATTTGTGGCACTGCCATTTAGGTCATATTGGTATAAAGCGCATGAAGAAACTCCATGCTTATGGGCTTTTGGAAACACTTGATTATGAATCACTTCATGCTTGCGAACCATGCCTCATGGGCAAGATGACTAAGACTCCGTTCTCTGGAACAATGGGGTGAGCAACTGACTTATTGGAAATAATACATACTGATGTGTGCGGTCATATGAGTGTTGAGGCTCGTGGCGGGTATCGTTATTTTCTAACCTTCACAGATGATTTGAGCAGATATGGGTATATCTACTTGATGAAACATAAGTGTGAAACATTTGAAAAGTTCGAAGAATTTCGGAGTGAAGTGGAAACTCATCGTAACAAGAAAATGAAGTTTCTATGATCTGATCGTGGAGGTGAATATTTGAGTTATGACTTTGGTCTTCATTTGAAACAATTTGGAATAGTTTCGCAACTCACGCCCCCTAGAACACCACAGCGTAATGGTGTGTCTGAACGCCGTAACCATACTTTATTAGATATGGTGCGATTTATGACGTCTTTTAACTGATTTACCGCTATAATTTTGGTGTTATGCTTTCGAGACGGCTGCATTCATGTTAAACAGGGCACCATCTAAATCCGCTGAGACGACACCATATGAACTGTGGTTTGGCAAGAAACCTAAGCTGTCGTTTCTTAAAGTTTGGGGCTGCGATGCTTATGTGAAAAAGCTTCAACTTGATAAGCTCGAACCCAAATTGGAGAAGTTTGTCTTCATAGGATACCTAAAGGAGACTATTGGGTACACCTTCTATCACAGATCCGAATGCAAGATATTCGTTGCTAAGAATGGATCCTTTCTAGAGAAGGAGTTTCTCTCGAAAGAAGTGAGTGGGAGGAAAGTAGAACTTGATGAGGTAATTGTACTGATAACCCACAAGTATAGGGGATCACAACAGGTTTCGAGGGTAGAGTATTCAACCCAAATTTATTGATTCGACCCAAGGGGAGCCAAAGAATATTCTCAAGTATTAGCAGCTGAGTTGTCAATTCAACCACACCTGGAAACTTAATATCTGTAGCAAAGTGTTTAGTAGCAAAGTAATATGATAGTAGTGGTAATGGTGGCAAAAGGTAATGGTAGCAAAAGTAATATATTTGGGTTTTATAGTGATGGTAACAGTAGCAGCGGGAAAGTAAATCAGCGAAGAACAAATATAGGAAAAGCTCGTAGGCATTGGATCCGTGATGGAGAATTATGCCAGTCGTGATCGATCATGCAACAGTCATAACCTAGGGTGACACAGAACTAGCTCTAGTTCATCAATGTAATGTAGGCATGTATTCCGAATATAGTCATACATGCTTATGGAAAAGAACTTGCATAACATCTTTTGTCCTACCCTCCCGTGGCAGCGGGGTCCTATTGGAAACTAAGGGATATTAAGGCCTCCTTTTAATAAAGTACCAGACCAAAGCATTAACACATAGTGAATACATGAACTCCTCAAACTACGGTCATCACCGTTAAGTATCCCGATTATTGTCACTTCGGGGTTAACGGATCATAACACATAATAGGTGACTATAGACTTGCAAGATAGGATCAAGAACTCTCATATATTGATGAAAACATAATAGGTTCAGATCTGTAATCATGGCACTCGGGCCCTAGTGACAAGCATTAAGCATAGCAAAGTCATAGCAACATCAATCTCAGAACATAGTGGATACTAGGGATCAAACCCTAACAAAACTAACTCGATTACATGATAAATCTCATCCAACCCATCACCGTCCAGCAAGCCTACGATGGAATTACTCACACACGACAGTGAGCATCATGAAATTACTCATGGAGGAAGGTTGATGATGATGATGGCGACGGATTCCCCTCTCCGGAGCCCCGAACGGACTCCAGATCAGCCCTCCCGAGAGAGTTTAGGGCTTGGCGGCGGCTCCGTATCATAAAACGCGATGAATCCTTCTCTCTGATTTTTTTCTTCCCGAACACGAATATATGGAGTTGGAGTTGAGGTCGGTGGAGCATCACGGGGCCCACGAGGCAGGGGGCGCGCCCAGGGGGTAGGGCGCGCCCCCACCCTCGTGGACAGGTGGTGGGCCCCCTAACGTGGATATTTCTTCTAGTATTTTTTATATATTCCAAAATAATTCTCCGTTGATTTTCAGGTCATTTCGAGAACTTTTATTTCTGCACAAAAATAACACCATGGCAATTCTGCTGAAAACAGCGTCAGTCCGGGTTAGTTCCATTCAAATCATGCAAGGTAGAGTCCAAAACAAGGGCAAAAGTGTTTGGAAAAGTAGATAAGACGGAGACGTATGAACTCCCCCATGCTTAAACCTTTGCTTGTCCTCAAGAAATTCAGTTGATAAACTGAAAGTGATAATGAAAAACTTTTACAAACTCTGTTTGCTCTTGTTGTTGTAAATATGTAAAGCCAGCATTCAAGTTTTCAGCAAAGATTATGAACTAACCACATTAGCAATACCATTTAGTTCTCATGTTTACTCATATCAATGGCATAATCAACTAGCGAGCAATAATAATAAATCTCGTATGACAACACTTTCTCAAAACAATCATAATATGATATGACAAGATGGTATGTCGCTAGCCCTTTCTGAGACCGCAAAACATAAATGCAGAGCGCCTTTAAAGATCAAGGACTGAATAGACATTGTAATTCATGGTAAAAGAGATCCAGTCAAGTCATACTCAATGTAAACTAACAGTAATGGATGCAAATGACAGTGGTGCTCTCCAACTGATGCTTTTTAATAAGAGGATGATGACTAAACATAAAAGTAAATGGTAGGCCCTTCGCAGAGGGATGTAGGGATTTGTAGAGGTGCTAGAGCTCGGTTTTGAAATAGATATGAATAATATTTTGAGCGGTATACTTCCATTGTCAACATAACAACCAAGAGATATCGATATCTTCACTACAAAAAAATACACTTCCGTGATGATACGTGTTTGTCACAGTAGGTCGCGTTTTTTGTCATGCATGTACATCCATGACAAATTTATGATAGAATCAAGATAGTCATACTTGTGCTGTCATAGAAGTGTTCCATGACATTACCAAAATTATCATCACGGAAGTGTCCACTTCCATGACGATAAATCGCGCATCACAGAAGTGCTTTCGTCAAGGGTGACCGACACGTGGCATCCACCGTAACGGAACGCCGTTAAGCTATCGGGTCGGGTTTTGGATCCGATAACCCGTTAACAGCCCGACCAATGGGAAATTTCCACGTGTAAAATTCTTATTGGCCGGACGAAACACGTGTCAGCTCGTCAGTGGGTCAGATAGGCGCCTATGATATGTCGACACGTGGCACGGCCCAAGAATGGCCCATTTAGCTTACAAAGCCGGCCCATTTGACTTGGTCAAAAGTTAACGGGCTGGCCCATGAAAAGCCTGTTAACGATCTCTTCGCAAATAGCCCAATTTACGGCCCGTTAACTCACGGCCCGTTAGGCCCTAAAGGAAATCGGCCCAACAACGTCATGTGGGCCGTCGAATATAATACCATCCCATTTCACTTTCGGCCCATGTATGGCCCACGACGTCTTTCGGCCCATATGAGGCCTTCGTATCTTTCGGCCCATTACTGGCCCACGGTGACTCTAGCCCATAATGAATAGTAATTTTCCTCATACCCATTGTCGGTGTCAAAACCGGCGGATCTCGGGTAGGGGGTCCTGTCGTGGTTTTGTCACGGCAGATGTCCTAGAGAAAGGACATAGTCATGGAGCCATCGCGACGGGTTAGCTTGAAGGGGTTAAAGCGGACACAGGGACGCAAGAGAGTTTATACTAGTTCGGCCCCTTCGATGATGGTAAAAGCCTACGTCTAGTTGTGATGGGATTGATGGGGTTTCGATGACTAGGGAGAAAACAAGCTTCGCCTATGTCTCGAGTTGTTGTCTGTCCCCTGAACTGCCGCCGGGTCGTCCCCTTATATACACGGGTGACGCCCGCCGGTTCACAGATTCCCAATACCGGCTCATAGATGTGTCCGGTTTGGTCTCTACTTATTCCTAACTTACAATACAAGTTACATACCAACGCAGGTTTACAGCTATAGGCCTTGAATCGACTATGGGCCTTGAGCCCTCATCTGCCTCCTTGGGTTTCAACATAGTTAACTACTGAAGAAGTTAACCCGGCCCAGATAGGCCGGTTTACGCCCAGTAGTGATATCCTCAACATTAGGCCCCAGATTGATTTGAACAGGTTCATGTCAATCCTTAGCAAAAATCTTCATCTTCAGCACCTTCTTGTAGTTTGTTGAATCGCCGTGATGTCATCTTCTCTGGTCGTTGTAAACCGGCATGACGTCACCTGTTATAAAGAAACTTATCCATGATACCTTTTTTGTTTAATAGGTCTACGACAATCGAGGCGACAGCTTCGTTTCCAGACCCACGGTTCCTTGATTTTCGTGCCTGACACATGCCCCTTGCCTTATAAATAAGACCGAAGGGTCATTTCTTTTTCCCCTTCGTGCCCTTCTGCTTCGTCTTCCCCGCGTCGTCCAGCTTCGGAGCTCCGCCGCCGTCGATGACTTCTGCTCCAACCTTGGCCGCTGCATCACCCTGATTGTACCAGAGCATCACGGCAACCTTTTGTTTCTTCCTCGGCTCCGGTGAGTTCTTCACCTTTTCCTCCATAGATCCGTTCTAGGGTTTCCAAGTTCTTCAGTGTTCATCGTCTGCTTCGTACGCATATGATAGATCCTAGATGAACCTGTGAACCTTTGCTCTGGGTAGCGGTAGTTCTTAGCATCCGCCTTTACTTATATGCCTCAAGACCGTAGATCTACTTGTATCTCTGCCCATTGATTCGGTACTGTTCTTTTTTGAACCTTGAATATTTTCCTTCTTTTCTGAACTTCCTTCAGATCCGTCGCTGTAGAGAAATCTTGTGAAATCTGTTTCTGTACACTTATCTATCTGCAATATCAACTGTTTCAATACTTAGATCCGGCGGTTTAACTTTGTAGAAAAATTGCCAAACCGGTATATACCATTAGTCCCCTTGTTGAACCGCCTGATGTTGTTGCTTCATAAAACTCCGGTTTAGATAGAGCTGTCTCCGGTTTAACATTGTACATACCAGTGCACTTTAATAAATGCATTCTTGAACCGGAATTACCTATCTTGTAGATTTCATCATGGCCAAGCAAGTATATCAGTGCAACTGGGTTCCTTCTCGCGTCACAGAGACTCAACTGAATAATTTAGTCCTGATCGACGCTTTAGGCAGCAAAAACACTATCCATTGGAGAGCTCCTGGCAAAGAATGCCCTCCCACACCTCAAGAAGGAGAGGTCGTCGTTTTTGTAGATCACTTAGCCCGGGGCTTTAAGCCACCCGGTTCTAAATTTTACCGGGACGTTTTAGCCGATTTTCAACTCCACCCACAAGACACAGGTCCCAACTCTGTTAGAAACATGTGTCACTTCCAAGTGCTCTGTGAGGTGTTCTTTCAAGAGGAGCCCACCGTAGAGTTGTTCAGAGACTGTTTCCATCTAAACCGCCGTACTGAGTTTTCTGACGGTTCCAATACGGAATTGGGCGGTGTGGCGATTCAGAGAAAAAAAGAGGTCACATACGCTCATGCCAAGCTGCACAGCCACCCCAAAGAGTGGAATCAAACATGGTTCTATTGCAAAGACACCTCCCTTGCTGGTGAAAATCCTTTGCCTGGTTTTCGCCGGAGCGGCTTAGCAATACACACCCCTTTCCGCAAAGGTTGACTGCCAAGGAGAGAAGAAAATACGCTCCTCAACTGTTCAAGCTCAGAGCCTTCATGGCCAATGGTTTAACAGGAGTTGATCTCGCTCGCTATTGGATATCGTGGAGCATACTGCCCCTTACTCAACGCTCCGGTTTGATGTGCGAGTATACTGGCAGTGTTGATGACCCACTGCGACATGCTAACATCCAGCTTACCGATGAAGAAATCACAGAGGCTATGAATAAAATGCTAAATGAACCGGAACACGTCTGTGCTCGAACTGGCCTGCCTCCCATCTGTGCCACCAACAAACCGCCAGCTGTAAGAGTTTGATTGTTCTTTTTTCTTAATCTGTTATTGATATATCTGGTCATTGTTTAATATCAATGCCTGTTTAAACAGGGCAATGATCCATTTTGGAGCAAGAAACTGCCGCAAGAGAAACCAAAAAAACCAGACAAACCGGAAAGATCAATCCGGCAAAAGACTAAAGCTGTGAAGAAGACTACCCACAGGAAAAGAACTACTGCATCCTCTGATCCGGCCGCTGATGACGATGTGGGTAACCCGGACCTTGAGGTAGAACTTGATTCACTTGGCTTATTTTTCACACGTCTTATTGATGATGATATTTGTCAGGATGATGCCGAAGCCAGTCATGCTGATGTTGCAGAGGTAATTATTCTTTCCTCCGATTCAGATCCTTTGCCTTCACTAAAAATCCGTCAGGCAAACCGGAAGGTTAAATTTTCTCATCCTCTTTCTTACTTGGATCCCAAATTTCTTATGAAGACCCAACAGCATGAAGCTCGCCGCACAACCCGGCATAGTGGCCAGGTAGTTACCTCCGCCGGTTTATCGAATAGTCCGGTTCGGAAACGCCATTCAGAGGTCTCTAATTTGCCTGTCAGTGCTTGTCCTAAAATGGGCTGTTTTCTTCAACCTCTTAATCCGTCTGACTCGGATTATCAGGTCACTTCCCATTCATCATCTGGCGAGTCATCAGCTACCCAGCTGCCACCGCTCAAAACGGTGCTTGGGTAAGCCATACTTATCATAATGCTTCTGGTGTATTACTTTGTAGCATATACTGTACTGACCTTTGTTACTCCTTTCAGGGCCAAGCCTAAGCCAAGCAAGAAGGCTCGCCTAGATAAAGCGGCTGAAGAAGATGCTATTCCTGAACCGGACAGAGTACTCAACCCTGAAGCGGCCATCCGCGAGGATGTGCCAAACGACCCACCACCACAAGATGATGATTTTATTACTGAAGAGAGACATGTTGATACCTCCGGTCCTGTTGACCAGCCCAGAAGCCCCATCCGGATTGAGAAATCCACCAGTCCATCCAAGTCTACTGATAAACTAACGGCCCCAATGCAAACCGGCGACGCCAAGGATGATGAAGTTGTTATTACTGGCATTGGCCATACAGAGCCAAGCAATCCTGTCGCTTTGTCTAAACATACTGCCAAGGAAGAATTTGCTGCCTTTGGCAAGGGCAAGTGGAATGTTGATCTGGCGACTTACGCTGCTCTGAACGCCCAAGACATCCATTCCGGCTATCTAAACCGGCTGTATACCAGTCTTGACTATGAAGCCGGTCTGGTTAACATGATGAAAGATAAATATGAGGTAACTTCCATATGCTCTTTCCTGCTTGTATGCTTCAATTCTTGCTGACTCGCCTAGCCCCCAAGGACCGGTTTGTAATCTTCTTTCAAACCGGGACTTACTAATATAAATCTTAAAGCCTCGAAATTCACTGATGTAGCCCCCAAGGGCCGGTTCAACTTAGTGTAGTTAAACCGGGACTTAAGTAATTAATATCGCCACATCAGAACTTATTTGAACAAATAGCCATTAGCCCCCAAGTGCCAAGTTGAATACTTGTATTGAGCTTGGGACTTTATAATCAAGTGAAATATGAAGATCGAATAGGCATTAGTCCCCAAGTGCCAAGTGCATAACTTGTTATGTGGTTGGTGCTTCAATTCTTGCACTGCTTGCTGAATCATATAACTGTCTGTTTGCAGGCTGAGCTGAAGACAAAAGAGATCCAAATCGTCGATCTCCAAGAAAATCTGAAGTCCCAACAGACGGAAACCTCAAAATCAAAAGAGGAGTTAACCAGCGCCTTAAGCGTCATGGAACAGCTTAAGAAGGATTTCAAGAAGGAGTGGGCAGATTGGGCTACTGAAAAATCTGCTTTAACCAAACAAGCAGAAGACGCCGAGGCTGCACTAAAACCGATGGTGGATGAACTGACCAGCATAAAGCGGCACGTGCATGCCATGACCGCTGCTATCTTTGGTAAGCCGGTTTGATTTCTGAATTGATTCTGCCGTCTTACAGAGCTGC
Source organism: Triticum aestivum (assembly GCF_018294505.1). NCBI lineage: Eukaryota > Viridiplantae > Streptophyta > Magnoliopsida > Poales > Poaceae > Triticum > Triticum aestivum. The sequence continues at coordinate 429,151,955 of NC_057794.1, read as the reverse complement.
CGGTTTGTTAACCCTTTGTGATATTTCAGGGACACGCATTGGTCATTTGGGGTCACATGTGCGGAAGAAATTGAAAGCCGCCTATACGTTGATCGAACAACTATACACTGGTGCACAGCGGATCATCTGTACTTCATCCCACAACAAGCCGGCGCCCACTTTGATTCAGGACACTCTGCAGAAACTGTCGGTGCTTCCTACCCGGGTTGAAGAGCTGAAGAAATCTGCTGCTCGAACCGGTGCGATCAATGCCTTAATCCAGGCAAAATCTTGGGTGCCGGATTTTGATCCTATTGAAGCGGCTCAGGGCTATCCCAGCTTGAAGGAAGACGGGTCAGAGTTTAGTGAAGCGGATCTGCGAGCAATAAACCGGGAGGTGCGTCCGCTAGCTTTCAATTGGCTGAAGAAGCAGACTTGTCTCATTATCAAGCCCAATATGACAATCAAAACAAGCGAGTAGCTGCACCAATTCATGAAGCGGAAAATCTTATCCCTCCAATCCGTAAGCATACTTACGCTCCCGATATTGAACCGTCGTTGCTGATCCATGATGAAGCTGTCTTTCGAGCATTAATGGGAATCGACTGGACAACTGTTGATTTCCAGCCGCTGGGTAGACAAACTGAATTTGAAGCGGCGCGGGATGACCCATAACCATCAGGCCAGGCTGGTGACCAAGCTTGAACCGGCAGCCGGTTTAAACTGCTTCTCCTTTGAAAAACTATGATCTTGTTTTGGGCACCGTGTTGCCTTGTAATAGGCTATCTGATACTCTTGATCTTAATATGCCTTCGTGCATAACCACTGCAACTTGTGCTTTCTCTGGGTGATGAACTTTCCAAAGTATTTTCTGCAACATAAAAAATCTTACAGTGCCACCGCGGTTGTACCGTCAGGCGGAGTATGATGTCTGCATATATAAAATCAAAAATATCTGAAATTTAAGCATATGATCAAATCTTTGAGATACATAATACCTGCCATCGTTGGGCATGAAGTTGGCTTAGCCAATCTTGAAGCGGAGGTTTCATAAACCCACACTGTTGGAGGAGATAGCAGCTCCTGTATATATATAATGCCGGTTTACCATGTAAACCGTGCCGGGTTATAAAACACCGTGTTACTCCGTAATAGGATGTTAAAAAAATCAAACCGAGCAAATAGTCTCCGAATTAAAAATGGACCGTGTTCCGTCAATTGACAGTGTGAACCGGTTTAAAATTTTGTCGGTTTAAAAAATGCAACAAAAAGAAAGAAATATCTATCAAAGAAAATTGTGAAGCAAAGGTAATGATAAAACCATTTGCAAAAAGAGGCTTATTTGAGCCGATCAGATGGCGTTACCATGGTCGGACATGACCAAGCTCCCGATAGGTGTAGCTATGGTTCAAGTCAGCCAGGTCCCCAAATGAAACCGTGGCATTTATGCCGATCAAGAGGCGTGGCAATGGTTCAGGTTCGACCAAGCCCCCAAGTGATTCTGTGGCCTTAGGCCGATCAAGAGGCGTGACTGGTTCAGACGTGACCAAGTCCCCAAGTGATCTGGTGGCTCTCGCCTATCAAGAGGTGTTGCATTAGTTCGGACACGACCAAGCCCCCAAGTGATATAACATGATGCTTTTAAAAAGCTAACTCAAGGGGTAAACTGGAGGCCGCTTTAGAACAACTCCGTGTAACCACACATGATGTAAAAGGACAGATACCCCGCTTTAGCTGAGGTTCCGGTTTATTATATTTAATCATAATATATACACCATCGTAATATGTACATAAGTAGAGCCAATGGCTCAGGTATAGTAAGGCCGAAGATGAGGTATGTTCCACGGCCTGTTGGTCTCTTCCTCTGATGTACGTGAGTCTTTATGCTTTCGAATATCGATCAGATAGTATGACCCGTTGTGCAGATTCTTGCTGGCCACGAAAGGTCCCTCCTAAGGTGGGGATAGCTTATGCATATCAGTCTGGTCTTGAATGAGACGAAGCACCAAATCTCCTTCCTGAAAGGCTCTGGTTCTGACTCGACGACTGTGATAACGACGAAGATCCTGTTGGTAAATCACCGAGCGGGCGGCTGCTATGTCACATTCTTGATCCAACAGGTCCAAAGCGTCTTGCCGTGCTGTCTGGTTGTCCGCTTCAACATAAGCCGCCACACGAGGTGAGTCATGATGGATATCACTCGGGAGAACCGCCTCCGCTCCATAGACCATGAAGAACGGCGTGTATCCTATTGATCTGTTGGGTGTAGTATTGATGCTCCACAACACAGATGGTAACTCTTCTACCCAACAACCCGGCGTTCTCTGCAAAGGAACCATAAGCCGGGGCTTGATGCCTCTCAAAATCTCTTGATTAGCCCTTTCTGCTTGACCATTGGACTGTGGGTGTGCCACTGATGAAACATCAAGCCGGATGTGCTCCCATTCGCAGAACTCCTTCATGGCACCCTTGGACAAATTGGTACCATTATCTGTGATGATACTGTGTGGAAAGCCAAACCGGAAAATCACTTTTTTGATGAACTGAACCGCCGTGGCCGCATCACAATTGATAACAGGTTCTGCTTACACCCACTTTGTAAACTTGTCAACCGCCACCAGGAGGTGGGTCTTCTTATCATTGGACCTTTTGAAAGGTCCAACCATATCCATCCCCCAAGTCGCAAATGGCCAAGTAATTGGAATCATTCTCAATTCTTGAGCCGGCACATGAGCACGTCTTGAAAACTTTTGGCAACCGTCACATCGTCTGACCAGATCCTCCACATCAGCATGAGCAATTAACCAATAGAAGCCATGGCGAAACGCTTTAGCTACCAAATATTTTGAACCGGCGTGGTGACCACAATCTCCTTCGTGGATCTCACGCAAAATTTCACAGCCTTCTTCAGGAGACACACAACGTTGAAATGCCCCTAATACACTGCATGATGCAACTCGCCATTGACAATAGTCATGGACTTGGACCGCCGAATTATCAGTCGGGCCAGAGTCTCATCCTCTGGGAACTCGCCCCGGTTCATGTATGCCAGGTAAGGAAGCGTCCAATCCGGAATGACATGAAGATCTGCCACCAATTGAGGCTCCGGATCAGGAATAGCCAAATCCGCTTCACCAGGGAGCTTGACCGACGGGTTGTGTAGTACATCCAGAAAAACATTGGGCGGGACCGGTTCGCGCTGAGAGCCCAGCCGGCTTAAAGCGTCCGCCGCTTCATTCTTCCGTCAGTCCACATGGTCCACCTGATAGCCTTTAAAGTGACCTGCAACAATATCCACCTCACGACGATACGCTGCCATGAGTGGGTCCTTGGAATCCCAAGTGCCAGATACTTGTTGAGCCACGAGGTCCGAGTCACCAAAGCACTTATCTCGACTTAGATTCATCTCCTTAGCCATCCGGAGACCATGGAGCAAGGCTTCATACTCAGCTGCATTGTTAGTACAAGGGAACATTAAACGGAGAACATAACAAAACTTATCACCTCGCTTGGAGTTAATACGACTCCATCCCCCGAGCCTTCCAATTGCCTGGATCCGTCAAAATGGATGGTCCAATATGTGTGATCCGGCTTTTCTTCAGGTGCTTGCAGTTCCGTCCAATCATTGATGAAATCAACAAGTGCTTGAGACTTAACCGCCGTCCGAGGCACATACTTCAATCCGTGCGGCCCAAGCTCTATAGCCCACTTGGCAATCCAGCCAGTCGCTTCCCGGTTCTGAATATCCCCGAAAGGAGCAGAACTGACCACCGTAATTGGGTGCCCTTGGAAGTATTGCTTAAGCTTCCGGCTTGCCATAAAAACTCCGTACACCAGCTTCTGCCAATGCGGATACCTTTGCTTGGACTCAATGAGTACCTTGCTAATATAATAGACCGAACGTTGAACCGGATGCTCCTTACCTGCCTCCTTTCGCTCCACCACAATAGCCACGCTGACCGCACGAGCATTAGCAGCAACATATAGCAGTAACGGCTCCTTGTCAATGGGAGCAGCGAGCACAGGCGGATTGATCAATTGCCGCTTTAAGTCCTCAAATGCTTCATCAGCAGCGGAACTCCGGACGAATTGATCTGTCTTCTTCAACATCTGATACAAAGGAATTGCCTTCTCACCAAGGCGGCTGATAAACCGGCTTAACGCGGCAATCCGGCCTGCCAGGCGTTGAACATCATTAATACACTTCAGTTTAACCAGGGAGGTGATGGCTGTGATCTTCTCCGGATTAGCCTCAATTCCCCTGTTGGACACCAGAAAACCCAATAACTTGCCTGCCGGTACACCAAAGACACACTTGGCCGGATTAAGCATCATCTTGTACGTCCTCAGGTTATCAAAGGTTTCCTTCAAGTCGTCAACCAAAGTCTCCTTCTCCCTAGACTTAACCACGATATCATCCACGTAAGCATGTACATTACGGCCAATTTGCTTGTGAAGACAATTTTTGTACACACCATTGATAAGTTGCCTGGGCACTCTTGAGCCCAAAGGGCATAGACACATAGCAGAAGGCTCCAAAGGGAGTTATGAATGTCGTCTTCTCCTGGTCCTTAACTGCCATTTTGATTTGATGATAGCCAGAATATGCATCCAAAAAACATAAACGCTCGCAACCCGCCGTAGCATCAATTATTTGATCAATACGGGGGAGGGCAAAGGGATCTGCTGGACAAGCCTTATTAAGATCTATATAATCCACACACATGCGCCAGGTGCCATTTTTCTTAAGGACCAGCACCAGATTGGCAAGCCACTCAGGGTGGAAAACTTCAACAATAAAGCTAGCTGCTAAGAGCCTGGCTACCTCTTCTCCAATCGCCTTGCGTCTTTCTTCGTTAAACTGGCGGAGGAACTGTTTCACCGGTTTGTATTTAGGATCCACATTAAGGGTGTGCTCAGCGAGTTGCCTCGGTACACCTGGCATGTTAGAGGGTTTCCATGCAAAAATGTCCCGATTCTCACGGACGAACTCGATGAGTGCGCTTTCCTATTTCGGATCCAAGTTGGCACTGATGCTGAACTGCTTGGACGAATCGCCAGGTACAAAGTCAACAAGCTTAGTTTCTGCTGCCGATTTGAACTTCAGGGCCGGATCATGCTCCGTAGTTGGCTTCTTTAATGGAGTCATGTCCGCCGGATCAACATTGTCCCTATAATACTTCAGCTCCTCGGTGGCACAAACCGACTCTGTGTAGGCTGCATCTCCTTCCTCGCACTCCAAAGAGATTTTGTGGCTTCCGTGAACCGTTATTGTCCCCTTGTGACCCGGCATCTTGAGCTGCAAATACACATAACAGGGCCGTCATAAACTTGGCGTAGGCCGGTCACCCAAACAGGGCGTGATATGGACTTTGGATTTTCACCACTTCAAACATCAATGTCTCCAACCTGGAATCATGATCATCTCCAAAGGCCACTTCCAGAGCTATCTTACCAATACGATATGCTGACTTGCCAGGTACCACACCGTGGAACACCATATTAGACGGTTTGAGATTTTTATCTGTTAGTCCCATACGACGGAAGGTCTCATAATACAAGATATTAATGCTGCTCCCTCCATCCATGAGCACCTTGGTGAACTTGTAACCTCCCACCTGAGGCGCCACCACCAGAGCCAACTGACCCGGATTATCAACCTGGGGAGGGTGATCCTCTCTGCTCCATATGATTGGCTGTTCAGACCAGTGTAGATAACGGGGCACGGCCGGTTCAATAGAGTTGACTGCCCGCCTCTGAACCTTCCGGTCTCGCTTGTCCAAGCTAGTGGTGAAGACATGGTACTGCCCACTATTCAACTACTTTGGGTTGCTCTGGTAACCTGACTGTTGCTACTGTTGGTTGTAACCACCCTGGTTGTTCTGATTATTTTGATTATTATGTCCGCCTGGATTACCATTAAATCCTGAACCGGAATTTCCTCCACCATAACCCGGCTCGGATCCTGAGCCACCGCCAGAGCCGTGATCATACCGGAAAGCATTAGAATTCTTGAACTCCTGCATAATGAAGCAATCCTTCCAAAGGTGGTTTGCTGGCACCTCCTTCGTTCCATGTCTTGGACAGGGCTGGCTCAGTAGATAATTTAGGCGGTCCGGGTTAGGGTTGGGTGCTCCATTGCGATTTGGCGGTTTACCCCTGCGTTGCTGGCCCTTGTCCTGCGCGTTGGTGTTAGCCACAAAGTCCATGTTACCATCCGCTTTACGCTTGCCTCCACCACCATTCCCTGCAAAGTGATGCTGCTGGCCTTTGGAATTGCTGTTCCTCTTTCCCTTCCCTGCCTTGTCGTCATCAGATTCGGGATCCTTGGTACTATCAGAATTAGCATACTTTACCAAAGCAGCCATGAGGGTCCCCATGTCAGTGCAATGGCGCTTCATCCGTCCCAACTTCAGCTTTAGGGGCCCAAACCGGCAGTTGCCTTCTAGGGTTAAGACTGCGGTGTCAGCGTTGATGCGGTCTGATGAATGCAACACTTGTGAGACCCGGCGCACCCAATGAGTCATCGATTCTCCTTCCTCCTAGACACAGGCAGCTAAGTCTACTATCGACATGGGTTGCTTACATGTATCCTTGAAATTACTGATAAACTGGGCTCGTAATTGGGCCCATGAACTGATAAAACTGGCCGGTAAGCTTTTTAACCAAGTGCGGGCCGTTCCTTCAAGCATCATGGTGAAGTACTTCGCACATGCCGCATCATCCACATCAAGCATCTCCATGGCCATCTCATAGCTCTCAACCCATGTCTCTGGGGGTTGATCCGCCGTGTAATTTGGTACCTTGCGCGGGCCCTTGAAATCCTTGGGTAGGCGCACATTGCATAAAGCGGGGACAAGGCAAGGCACCCCCAAAGAGCTAGAAGTAACACCGGCTTCGACCGAAATAGTTGGACGAACCGGCGTAAGCTGCCGAGCCTGATACTATGCGGCTAACTCGGCCTCCCTGCGCGCTCGGGCCCGGTCCACCACTTCCTGAGCGTTATCAGCACCACCCGCCGGGTTGTTGCCGCGGGGTGCTCCACGTCGTTCATTACTTGACACTGCTGGTTCATCCATACGCCTGCTATAGCTCCAGCTTGGACGAGGGGTCGAGTGGATCCGGTCGCGGCTGTAGGAGTACGCTTCCTGTTGGACCAAAGCTGTCCTAAGAAGCTCCTTGACCCGTCATGTCTCTACCGCCTGCGACGAGTCACCTTCAATTGGAATGGCCTCCAGCCGTGCAGCAGCGGCAATGAGATTGTCCATTGGGTTGGAGTAGTGACCCGGAGGTGTTGAAACAGCCTGAGGTATAACAGTGTTTTGACGAGGCGGCTTCATCGGACGGGGCTGAACCGGCGCACCGGTCCCCGGAGCTTCCGGCTGGTTTCCCTCCAGCGGAATGCTGGTTCCTGCTCCTGGGGTGTTGAAAAGGTCTCTGGCCTCGAAAACCAAAGGCAAACGGGATCGGTACTTCCTCCTCATGACTTCATGCGACGCGTTCTGGTCCAACATGAGCCTGTAGGCTTGTGCGTCTAAAGCGGCCCGCTCTGTGGTCATCCTGGCATTCTCAGCTACCAGGTCCGCCTTGGCCTGCATGATCTGTTCCTTCACCTTTGCAATCTCCGTGTTGTGGACTTCCTGATCCGCCGGATTAGCTTCTGCCATAAGCGTAGCCAATGCATCAAATAGATCTGATAGAACTTGAGCCGGCGGGCGTGCAGAGCTTCCTGCCCCGGCAGCTATCGCCGCTATTGTACCAGAGGTTATTCGCGCATCGGTCGTAGAATGAAGCGCTGCTTGTGTGCCGGCCATGAATATTCCAACTCGGTTGGGTTGATCAGAGGGGTCCGGAATACTGTCGCCATCGAAACAGCCCCCAATCCGGCCATCTTGTAGCTGATATAGAGATTCGGTTTCTCCGGTTGATGACTCGTCGCCGGAATAAATGACGGTCTCGCCGCGAGATTCCGATCCATCCTCATAACTTCCTCCATGGATGACTCCCATGAAGGCACGCTTCATGGCCGGTTTAACCCGGGCGGATCACGCACGCTGAGCCGTTTCGACGAGGTCGGTGCAAATGTCCGGCTCAGGGCCCGGTTCTCCGATCTTGCCGATGAAAATGTGTATGCCACCAAAGGGGACCCGGTACCCGTACTCAACTGAGCCGGCCTCGGGGCCCCAGCCTGCATCATCGATGTAGAGCTTGCCGCGACAACTCTTAGTCATCCGGCCCACAGTGTAGCCCTTGAGTCCTTCAAAGCGGCCCTCCAAGAACTTGAAACCATTGTGCGATAGCCCCACGGTGGGCGCCAACTGTCGTGGTTTTGTCACGGCAGATGTCCTAGAGAAAGGACTTAGTCGTGGAGCCATCACGACGGGTTAGCTTGAAGGGGTTAAAGCGGACACAGGGACACAAGAGAGTTTATACTAGTTCGGCCCCTTCGATGAAGGTAAAAGCCTACGTCTAGTTGTGATGGGATTGATGGGGTTTCGATGACTAGGGAGCAAACAAGCTTCGCCTATGTCTCGAGTTGTTGTCTGTCCCCTGAACCGCCGCCGCGTCGTCCCCTTATATACACGGGTGACGCCCGTCGGTTCATAGATTCCCAATACCGGCTCATAGATGTGTCCGGTTTGGTCTCTACTTATTCCTAACTTACAATACAAGTTACATGCCAACGCCGGTTTACGGCTACAGGCCTTGAACTGACTATGGGCCTTGAGCCCTCATCTGCCTCCTTGGGTTTCAACATAGTTAACTACTGAAGAAGTTAACCCGGCCCAGATAGGCCGGTTTACGCCCAGTAGTGATATCCTCAACAGGTCCCGAACTGTGCGTCTAAGGCGGATGGTAACAGGAGGCAGGGAAGATGATGTTTTACCCAGGTTCGGGCCCTCTTGATGGAGGTAAAACCCTACACCCTGCTTGATTTATTCTTGATGATATGAGTATTACAAGAGTTGATCTACCACGAGATCAGAGAGGCTAAACCCTAGAAGCTAGCCTATGGTATGATTGTATGTTATTGTGTCCTACGGACTAAACCCTCCGGTTTATATAGACAGCGGAGGGGGCTAGGGTTACACAGAGTCGGTTACAAGGAAGGAGATCTACATATCTGTATTGCCAAGATTGCCTTCCATGCCAAGGAGAGTCCCATCTGGACACGGAACAAAGTCTTCAATCTTGTATCTTCATAGTCCAACAGTCTGGCCAAAGGTTATAGTCCGGCTATCCAGATACCCCCTAATCCAGGACTCCCTCAGTAGCCCCTGAACCAGGCTTCAATGACGATGAGTCTGGCGCGCAGTGTTGTCTTTGGCATTGCAAGGCAGGTTCCTCCCCCGAATACACCATGGAAGAATTTGAATACAAGGATAGTGTCCGACCCTGCAAAATAAGTTCCACATACCACCATAGAGAGAATAATATTTCCACAAATCTAATCTACTGACACGTTTTGGCAACATGACATCATGCCATGGCCCGGTGATTATTTAAACCGTTTTTCTTTAACCAGCCCTGCCCATAACGCGAGGCGGCTTCTTGACACGTCTTCTCAAAGCAGAGATCGTGTTCCCCTTATTATGGGATTTTCATCAATACGGGCGTGGGTAACCCAACCGCACCATCGATTATGGCGCTTGGGGAATAAGAGAGTTTTACCAGGCTAGTGAGGGCGCATGGCTTCGGCCACCCTTATAAAGGGATAAGGTTTAACCTTTTTCTACCCACGCCTTCTTCCTCCTTGCCTATCCGTTCTTGCGCACTCGAGCTCCAACGCCCAAGTAAACATCCTTCCCCTCGACCTTCTCCAAACATGTCCGGAGCGGGGGGCAAATGGATGGCTTCCTCCATGATGGAGGGGCACATCAAAAAGCTGTGCGGCGCCAGATACTTAGCTGCGAACATCGCCCATCGGCTGCCCGCTGCGGGGCAGGTCGTTCCTACCCCGGAACCTCATGAGAGGGTAGTTTTCCTCCACCACTTCCTCCGTGGCCTGGGGTTTCCCCTTCATCCATTCGTCCATGGTCTCATGTTCTACTACGGGCTGGACTTTCATGATCTGGCCCCAAACTTCATCCTCAACATTTCGGCGTTCATCGTCGTCTGTGAGGCTTTCCTCCGCGCCCGGCCCCACTTCAGCCTGTGGCTGAAGACCTTTAACATCAAGCTGAAGGTGGTGGGAGGCCAACAAGCAGAATGCGGCGGAGCCATGGTGGGCAAGATTCCCAATGTCACATGGCTTGAGGGCTCCTTCGTGGAGACCATAAAGGGGTGGCAATCGGCCTGGTTCTACATCACCGAGCCGCGTGACACCAAATGGGCGGCGGCCCCCGAGTTTCGATCCGGATTCCTTACACGGCTCACTTCCTGGAAAGAGAAGGGCTTGTCATGGGGTTCATCGGTGGAGCTGGATGGACTCCAGAAATTTATCCGGAGTATGGCAAGCAAGAAGCTCAAGCTTGTCAACATAGTCCAGGTCATGCTCATCCGCCGGATCCTCCCGTGTCAACAACGGGATTTTAACTTATGGGAGTTCGATCCGGCCCAGCACCAGACTCTGAGTGAGCTCTTCGATATGACGCACAAGGACGTCTGGAGGGTGCTGTTCAAGGGCGTCGAGGTCCCTCCCTCTCTCGCCGAGGACCGCGGGCTAAGCGCAAAGCGCCTAGCGCGTTCGGTGAGTCCTATACATCCAGTAGGATATTTATTTCCCCTAGCTTAATCATGTGCGGGGTCTGAGCTCCATACCTTTGACAGGACTGGGTGGAGACGTCGGGGTAGATTAACTGTCCGGCCCCTCTGCCCGAAGACACTACGGACGCTCTCGTGACGGAGATGCTGACTCCAGCTCCTTACAAGGTGCCGGAGAAGACCAAGAAGGCCAAGGGAACCCAAAAGAGTCCCCGGCGCCAGGTGATATCAGACTCAGCGTCCGAGGACTCTGCGGTGCACTCCTCCCACGAAGACGAGAAGGAAGATAAAGGCGCTCCCCCTCTAGTCGAGGGAGACAAGAAAAGGAAGGCTGCCCCAACTGGGGGGGGCGAAGGGTCCAAGAAGGGAAGGACTCTCCTTCCGGATAGTTCCACCACCGCCGCCGAAGGCGAAGACGAGTGGCTGCCCAGGGCCAAGCCCCTGGCGAAGTCGTAAGTATTCGGATAGCAGAGTAACTCATAGCATTCCTTTGTGGCACTGCTTCTCCCAACGCTGAATCGTGATTATGCAGACCGCCCCGAGCCCGTATCGACGTATCCTCGTCGGACGGCTCCCTGGACTCGTCGGATATGGATAGCGATCCACTTCCGACCGCCACCTCCCCTTGCCCTACGGACAATGCCGAGGTGTTGTCTCAAGAGGCACCGGGTTGAGGGGAGACAGTCCCGGAGGTGCCTCAAGGCGACCTTCCGGACTCCGGGAGCAGAGGGAACAAGGCCGCCGAGGGCTCCGAGTTCGGCACTCAGCCGAACACCGCGCCGGAACCTCCAGTGGTTCCGGACTCGGGCAGGCGGCCTCCTTCCAAGAGGGGCAAGACGCCTGTGCCGATGACCTCTATCCATCCAGAGGCACCGGGCAATCTGCTGGGAGCGCTTCGCAGCGCTTCCATCGACGAGGAGCACCGCACTATTATGAGTGCGGTGGTCCAGAAGGTTCAGTCCGCCAAGAGCGGACTGAGTGAAGCTTGTGCCAGCCTTCTAACAGGCTTTGAGGTAAGTTTTTGAAATATGGAAAAAAATATTACTGCATAGACAGTAGCCCCTAATGCTCTGTTCGATGTTCACAAAGAAAAGCCGAATAGAGGATCAAACAATATCGCAGGAGTCTAATATAAGTATGTCTATATGCGTATGTAGGCTTTGCTGCTGGCCTCTGCCGCACTGACTGCGGAGGTCGCCGCACTGAAGTAGGACCTCAAAGGATCCACGGAAGAGCTCGGCCTTGCCAAGAGGCAGCTCAAGGAGAACAAAGGTAAGTAGTACCTAGTCTATGGACATATATGAAAGGAATGCGATTGCAAAATGGCAGGATCATCATGAATTTGCCAGGGGCCACGGCCGGGGTGGCGACCCTGAAGCAAGCGCTATCCGAGGCCAAAAGCAAAGCAGCAAAGGAGCGCACCAAGCGGGAAAGGCGGGAGGCTCGGGTGGGCGAGGTGCAGTAAGAGCTCCACGCTCTCGTGACAAAGCACGAGGCATTGGAGCTTGACTTGAAGACGCGAGAGTCCGAGCTTGCCGCGGCCCTCGAGAGCGCAAAGAATGCCAAGGTCGAAGCCCAAAAGGCCCTTGATGCGATGAAGAAGATAGCGGCGGGTAAGGCATTCTATATGCAAAGCAAGCATGTGAAAGTAAATTACTTGTTACTTACCCGAATCCGAAGCACTCTAGGAGCATTCGCATATTTGCCCCGCAGTGTGTCGGATGCCGCAACGTTTTACCAGGCCGAGGAGGGAAGCTCAACGGAGAAGTTGTTCTGGTCCCAATATACTGGGACCGAACACCCGTGCCTATGAGCGACCAGCTAAAGCAGCTGGTCGAGCTACACAAGGCGGCCGAATAGGCCATGAAGGGCTTTATAGTCCGGCTGTGGCCTGGTGACGCCCTTCCGAATAGCTACTTTGGCCTGGTGAGGCGGCTTGTGGATGCCTGCCCATGGCTGGAAGTCGTCAAGCGGTCCGTCTGCATCGAAGGTGCACGCCGGGCTTTCGCCCGTGTGAAGGTGCAATGGGCCAAGCTAGACACCGTGAAGCTGATCAAGGAAGGGCCGCCGGAGGGCAAGGAGCATCGCCACCCTGAGATGTACTATGAGGGTGTCCTGAAGGGTGCCCGTCTCGTAGCGGACGAGTGTACCAAAGATACAATATTTGAGTAAACCCGCTCGTGTAATCATGTATTCATGAAAACTTGTTCATATGCGCTATGCAACGCTTGTTTGAATTTAAAATATTAGCTTCTATTCGGCTGTTTATCAAATCTAAGAGATGGCTAGTCGTCGGCTTCTGCCCCTATGCCACGAGTGCTGGGGTGTTCGGGATAAACCTGAGCACTGTTGTTCCCATTTTTGGGTCCTTCGAGGGAGGTGCTCAAAAAATGGCTTGCTGTTTTCTTCAGGCGGTGGCTGCATGTTAGGAATAAATTTTGTATCGCACCAAAACAAATTACAACTATATAACAAAAGGAAGGTTGGCATAAAACTTAACTGTCTAGCAGATAAATGCACCACCAGAAGTTCAGAAGCTCAGTTCATTTGACCTGACTGTTATGTTTTCATGCTGTATTGTCCGATGGAGCACCATAACCCTCGCCTTCATTTCATCTAGGCTCCTGAAAAACATATCAAATGTCTGATAGTCTGGTTTCAAAACCATGCATATCTTGACGACATTGAGCAATGTTTCTCCTTGTTTCACAAAGGGTCTCTGTTAGGGAATGGACATGTGTCTGGAGCGCAGATACAACATTGCTTTGAGCTTGCATATCTTGATCATGAGGCAGTTTGGACGATATTGCCTTAACAACCAACCCAGTATTACGCATGAACGTGCTTTTGGCATTGTTAGTGGACAGGTACTGACCCATTGCAGCAAGAGCTGACATTGCCGTTATAGTTGCCTCGCCACTTTCAGAAGGTGGCGGTTCCACCATTTTTTCCATAGCTCGCTGAAAAGTTGAGGTTTTACATTAGTAGTACCAGAACAGAAGATATTAAGGAGGCAGCAAAACCAAACAAAATAGATTTGGTCTATATAGAGAACTTATTCTGGTGAGCACATGTAAAATATTAGTTGTATTTTATTGCAAAGTACATAATAAAACCAGGTTCCAAACATATGGCCATGTACCATCGCTAATGTATTGTCTATTTCTTCACATTGTATTGAGGGCTAAGGATAAAGAGACGAAGTTTATAATACGGTAAGCATAGTATGATGTCATTCATATCACAAAACAACTGAGAACAGACAAACAGGCAATTGTAACGTTGTGTGGGCAAGTCCAGCACGGAACTAGATTATGGGTCAAGATCAAAGGAACATCACTCCTCTCTTTTAAACGTTGTAAGTTGCAATGATACGCTAAGACAATTGTGTATAAAATTGAAAAGAGTAATAGACATTGGCTGCAAACCATGCAGTTCAAGGCACAAGTCAGAGTAAGTAGTAGTTAAAAGGCATGAGGATTAAGGACTTACAACAGCGGCTTTGACTAGTGTAGTCATGCCCTTCTTCTTGCTGGTGTGACAATCCTTGAAGATTTCCACAACATTTGGTTCAGGTACTTTTTGGTCCTTGCGGGCTTTCCACTGCATTTGGAACAAGTCAATATAGATCTGATAATATGGTACATTGAAAAGAGTGAAACAGCAGCTAATTACAAGAGCCTCGCAGTGTGCAATATAGCTACGAGATCCTGTCGTCTGTTGGAATTTCACTTTCGTATGGTTGGCCTTGTTCTTTGAACAGTTCACCTACAAGAAGATAGATTTGTGCGGCACATGCATAAATAGGACTTCAACATGTGATCTGATGACATATATATAATGTACCTGATACTTCGGATCGGACCAGTGTTTAATGAGGCCTCTCCAGTCTTCATCAGATATATTTTCCACTGGAGATGTTTGGGCAAGTTCACTGTTAGCCTTGCCTTCAAAGTGAGTTTTCCTCAAGTTATACCGATACTGTCGCAGAGCAGACTTGAAAACATGGGTGCAAGCTTGTCTAGTTGCATCATCTTGGTTATCCAACTTGAACCTCATCTGTTGAAAATTATGGGAGTCTCATTATCAGCAACCTAGAAAGTATTGGACAGAGCAAGACGATATTACTAGTTTCCATACATAACCATACTTACAGATAAATGGTCGAGGAAGATGTTGAACTGGGTTTCGTCTTTGTCATTCCTGTACTGAATCCATGTTGGGAGGATATGTACATGACACCTAACAGCAACCGCTGCCTCTGATACTAACTTGGCTGACTCTGTAGCATCACGTGGCCTTTTTAAACCTGCCTCAAAATGGATCTCCATTCTTCCTCCTCTAGATTTAGTTAACCTATCGAGCATTATCCCTGATGTTTGTTTCCTCTTGCGCCTAGGTGCTAGTCCAACAACAAACATAGGAAGTGTTAGTGTACATCAAACTGTGAGACTACATATAAAGAAGCATGCAACTGTAACTTGACTCCAGCAACTACCTTCTTGCTGTTGAAGCTCACAAGGTTCATCTGATATTGCCAACTCGTCTTGTGTCAAAAGTGCTTGGGAAGTAGTGTCAGGTGGCAAGGGAGCTTGGGAATGTGCTGCTAGCTCAGTTGACGCATGAGTACGTCGTGCAGCTGGTAGTACTGTGGTAGGTGTTGCAAGAACTAGGGTTGTCTCTACTTGTTTGGTGGCAGCTATTTGTTTCTGTTTGTATTTTTTTGCAACTCATGTAGCATGGGATGCCGTGTTTGTAGAATTTTCTGCTGGACTTTGACCTTCTATTGCACCATCAGTACCAGCAGAATCTGCAGGATTCATTCGCTTCTCATTCCCTGCCATTCTGTGTTTCTTCCTCTTTCTCTGTGCCATGTTAAGTCAAGCCGAGAAGAAAAACGAATAACAATTTAGTTCTTCATAACAAATTGATGCGTGATGCAGATGAACTGAACTTTGATGTTAGGCAACCACATGATAGGAGGATGTAATATGTATGAAAAACAGGACGGAAGAGATAACCAGAACTATGATGTGTAAACTAAGAAGAAGACATTTCACCAAATTAGAAGCAATGCAATGGAAGGTAGACACCATATGAAAGATGCTACAAATATCGCTCTGCCAAGTTAACAGTGTCTCATCATAAATAACGTTTAAACAAATGTGAAGCAGTACAAGAAATAAATCATATGCAAGATGCAAACAACATCACACTAACATGTTAGAGGTCTCTCGTCATTAGTGCCATTGCATATTCACAACATTGCATATTCACAGCTTATGATGTGTAAACTAAGGAGAAGGCATTTCAACAAATTAGAAGCAATGAAAGCTAGACACCATATGAAAGATGCAACGAATATCACTCTACCAAGTTAAAATTATCTCGTCATAAGTGCCATTTCAACAAATTAGTAATACAAGCTATAAAAGAATGTGAGATGTAACCTATATCACACTCCAAAGTCAAACGTGTCTTAAGATAAGTGATTGTTGCAGGTTACATAACAGTAGTAATTTGATGTAAGAACATGGTGTGATAGACAGATATTGTATGTTCTAGAAACAAGAACACGTCTCTTATTCAAGTATAATGTGTAAAGTAAGCAGATGGAATTCAACAAAATTAGAAGCAATACAAGCTAGACATCACACATAACATGCAACCACATATAAAAGTGCCAAGTTAGAGGGAGCACCAGTGATGCTGCACTAGAGGAGAGGTGCTCATCATAAACATAGCTTTGTTGAGTGTCTATGCATGTGTTGTCTTGGAAATCATCTTGCGGGTGTGGAGGAGTAGAAACTATAGAGGCCCTCCGTTCGGAAGGAGCACCTTTATCCGCTGCCTTGCTAACTTCCTTCCGCTTTATTGATTTTGAATTGTCAAGTAAAACCAACAAGAAAAAGTAATAGAATTCTCTCTTCAGAACTCATTCATGCATGATACTGACAATTACTACTTTGATGTAAGGCAAACACATGATACCAGGATGGAATATGTACGAAAAACAGGACGGCATGGCATGTTCACAACTGTTTGTGTAAACTAAGCAGAAACCATTCTAGCAAATAAGAAGCAATGCAAGCTAGACACCACATGAAAGATGCAACCAATATGACTCTGCCAAGGTAAAAGTGTCCCATCATAAATGGAATTTCAACAAATTAGAAGCAGCGCATGCTATAAATCATATGAAAGATGCAACTAATATCGCACTGCATATACTATAGGTGTCTCGTCATGTTGATTGATGCAGGATACAAAAAAACAATAGTTTTATGTAAGGGCATGCTTAATAGACAGATGTACTATGTACTAAATACAGGAAGGCATGTCACATTAACAGGTATAATGTATAAGCTAAGTAGACTAGCACATGTAGTTTAACCAGATTGGAAGAATTACAATCTAGACACCATATGCAACATGCAACCACATATCACGCTGCCAAGTTAGAGCAAGCACCTGCGATGCTAGTGTACGAGAAATGCTGTAATCAACTACAGAGCTACGTTCACTATCTTCATCTAGCATTTCTGTTTCTTGAGAATCATGTCGGCAGGCTGACGCTGCATTCTTTAAATGAGGAGTAGTCCCCTTGCCTGCCTGCCTCGTCATAAGTGATTGATGAGGGATACACAAGAACATTAGTTTGATGTAAGAACATGGTTAATACACAGATGTACTAGTATGTACCAAAAACAGAAAGGCATATCATATTCAAAGGTATAATGTGTAAGCTAAGCAGATGCAATTTAACCAAATTGGAAGCAATATAAGCTAGACATCCGGGTGGAGTGGTGAGCATAATCATCTAGGACCTGAGAGCCTGGTGGGAGGCGGGCTGCTTCACCACCATCATAGCTTTTTAGTTGGCTTCCAGGTGATGCCTATCTTTGCTGGGCTTGTCATTGGCTCGGCCAGTGCCCTTACTTCGGCCTGGTGGTTCATGTAAAAAAATATCTTTCCTTATCTTACCGACTTCGGCCTTTCGAATACAAGCTAGACACCATATGGAACATGCAACCACATATGACATCGCGAAGTTAAAGCAAGCACCTGGGATGGTGGTTCATTGAGAGCGAGGTCATCAACTCCAGAGCTACATTCCCCGTCTCCATCTGCTGACACTACACCCTTTAAAGCGTTGAAACGTGTCTTGCCTAGCGGCACACCAAACTGGAGCGACTTCTCTCTTTTCTTTTTGGCTTCTCTCATGGCAGCAGAGTCTGAAATACCCTTGCATAAAAACACAACAGTGAGAGTAAGGGTGAAGTGTGTGCAGAACTAGTGCACTGTAAAAGTAGCAGATAGCAGGTGGCTGAAAAATAAATGACAGGAGACATATGATAGCTCTGCAACATTGCATGGCAAACAAAATTAGATTCTACTATGTATGATTTTGTAATATATGAGCACAGGAAATGCAGGTACTCCTCCAGCACACCACCACATGTGGTCATATCTAAGATAACAGTCGACAAAAAATAAATAGGTTAGTCGATTTTTTAATGAACCGTCCGATCTACAAGGAATGGGCAGATGGCCTTTGTCTAACTCCCGCCAGTCACTGTTGACGATTTTTCTCGAACCGCCAGCCACCACCGGCCCAGACCCCTGCCTCCGCCGCCCCGCCCTCCCATCGACCTCACACCACCGCCGTGCTTGGCAGCACCCCAGGCCATCCCTTTAATCCCGTCCGACCTCTAGATTGGGCGCCAGTAGCTATAGTCCGCACACGCCCCTAAGATAAACACCAAGGCACTGCTTCCCCGGCGTAATAGGCGTACTAGCGCCTGTTACGCCGGGGAATGCTTCCGTTAATTGGGAATCAAGTGGCCCGAAATTGAAATTCAGGGGGGCGACGGACCTCCAGCTAAGGTGAAATAGTATATAAGGAGAAACCTTGTGCATCGCGAGTTACTAGCAACATCGAGTATCAAGAAGAAGTGGTCAACTAGTGTCTTTTATGGGATGAATACCGTGCAAGTAGAGACGTAAGTTTTGCACGAATAAGGGAAGATGAGTACCTTTTTCGGTTGCCGGTGTGGTCACCTCCACAAGTCGCGCTGATTTTCTTATTTTTACCGGGGAAACCGATGTTCTGGAGGGTGCAGGCTTGGACGAACCCATGACCAAATTATTGACTGTGTTGCCATGGCCATATGTCGGCGGAGGGGAAGCAGATCCGAGGCGGCGAAGGACGGCGTAGCAGGAACAACTCTGGTGTGGTGGAGGGTGGCGAAGTTGGAGCGGCAGCAGTGAGGCGCAGGACGGCGTGGTTGAACTGGCTCGGGTACAGACGGCTCGGCCTCGGCTTCAACTACTAGCTGTGGAGGACGTTGCGGTTGAGGTTGCGGTGGACGACGACATCGGGGTATCGGCTCCGGCATGATGGAGGAGGGCGGCGGTTGATGGGTGGGATGGGGTGGCGGACGGAGGACGCCGGTGTTTCGCGGCTGGTGGAGAGGTAGTTTTGGCGCCCACGGAGTACGAATGGGGAATCGGACGGGTGGGGGAACCATGTTTTGGTCTGGGACACACTTGTTTTTGGCTTTTTTAACAGAAGATGGGACGCGCTTGTTTGAAATTTGGGGAAAGTACAAACTTTGCCCCCCTCTTAAATTTCAGACCTACTGTGGGTCGGGGGTAGGATGGTAATCCCACGTGTCCCAAATAGTGGGCAGGAGCGATTTCGGCCACGCCATGTGTGCTTAGGCGGCCATTGTGTATGAATGTTTTTCGGATGCGGTTGCGTGGCATCTAGATGAAGCTACAAACCTACCCCAGTTTAGACCTTTGGACGTCGGGCCGGTAGGTTTCACGGTTCGGAGTTATTAGAAAAGTAATTTCCTTGTACTACCAAACATTGGTCTCACGCGGTTTCGGGCGAGTAGAGGCTCTTTTGGCGCTTCGTTCGAAATTTTGAAACACAAGAATTCACGTTTAGAGTACTCTTGAACTATGAGGATTGACATAAATATACAACGTTATATTTGACCTTGTATGTTTGAAAACCTCATTAAATTATCCGCTTCTTTTTGAAATTTTGACACTTGAAAATCCTATAACTACGATTATTTTGGAATGGAGGAGCTAAATTTGAATCTATTTTGTACACGACTACATATGCTATTATGTACAAAATCAGAGCAAAGATTGGTGCCCCCATAATTTAGGTATGGTTTACAAATGCCATGATATCAAATTCAAATAATTGAATGGAATTCATGTTGAATTCTATTTTTTAAAACCACCTTAAGTTGAATTCAAATGTATGCTAGTTCATAGGTAGTAGATATTTATAATGTCCATTGTGTAACTTTCGTATGTATAATGTGCTTTACACACACAACATGAACTATACTCACGTTTATATTCGATTGCTAAAGCGATGCATTGTCTGGAGTTCAAAATACTAACTATGTGGATCAATTGTGTCGAATAATAACATAGACATGCTCAAATTCGATAGAATCTAGATGTCTGATGGATCAATGACCGCTTCTTACGCGAATTGCAAATATCATGATCCCATCCTAATATTTGGATACAATTTATATCTTTAATCAATGTGTAGAGCAGTCTTTTACGTGTAGTTTCACTCTCCATCGGTGGTCTCTCACACATGCTCGCACACTCTCTCCCGAGGTGTCTTTCTCGCACACATGCTCTAGATATAACCCTCCCTCCCTCTCGTAACCATTTACAACTGTTTTCACTAACCTTTATCACAAGCACTCTTCCTCTCGCAAACATACACACGCACAATCCTCATCGACCCTTTCTATATACATGGACCTGCCTACGTGTCTCATGTACGCAAATTATCTTTACGCCTGTCTCTCACGCATTGTCTCACACCTCTCTTCCTAATTGACGAGTATGATTCTAGCAGAGAATTCTGTAGGATGCCCCATAAAGTTAGGTTGGATGAATAGTAATATCAGAGATAAAGGGGTTACCTTAGTCCGAGAACCTAGGGTTGCAAATCCTAGCCGGCTTTGTCAGTGGACACAGAGTCCTTCACAATTCTGCTATCTTTGTCTTGTACGACTAGTCATCCATGGGTCTTCCTAAATGCGTCACGGGTCGACCAATGTGGCGCAGGACGGAACAGAACGAAGGGCCTCACCTCGACCCACTGGACCTCACGCGGTGACACACCCTCTGCCCCCACGTCTCATTATCTTCTCACACCCACACATACCAACACAAACACCACACACACAGAAAATTTCTCCTCGTGCCTCTATTCCCTCCCCCCTTGCATATACACACTCAAGGGAATGGAATCTCTTGTCGTGATGTCATATTTGTCTCTCTCTCTCTAGACCACTCTCATTTCTTGTGCTATCTCTCCCATGCCCCCCTCGGCCCTCTATCCATGCCTCTCTCGAATACGTAATACACACACATACCTCTCTAGGCCCCGCCAAATGCATCAACTACACATTCACACATGTTACATCACGTACCCCATTGATCTAAAAAGCCCTCTCTTCACGTTTATTTCGCATACAACATTCCTTTTGAATAAAGTGTGGCCAAAAAATTATTTTAGAGTTTCTACATATATACAACATTACAAAGTTATATGGAGGAGTACGAACGCTATTTTGCATTGCATGGTGCCCACAATGATATTTACTTCGCACTGTGAATTTGTATATTTTTATATTTATACAAAGTTAGTCATAATAAAGATAAATGAAGAGCATCTCTCTCTCCATCGCATACCCCCCCTGTACTCCCCTTTCACGTATGCACACAAAACTATCTCCAGGTCCTCTAAAAGTAAGCCCCCAGAAAATTCACGCATGTTTCATCTTTCTCTCACGATATATGCAATGACGATCATTGTATTTGAAGAGAAAGCATGATACGTACATTGGACTTCAGAATCCACTCATTATGGTCACCATTTACGTTCAGTGGTTATTACGCAGTCACGGGCTCACCGTACAACTCTGTATTTGCTCATGACATGACTAGTTGACCAGTTAAACGCTCCATGTGGCACCTCTAGTGTTGCATCACATTATCTCACTACCATCGTGCCCACCTGTCAACTTGTATCTACTCTACATCTACACTCTTATAAAATACATAAAATACACTCTTACAAAAAACAAAGTTGGTGATGATGGTGTGCCTGCCATCCTGCAATATAGGTCGTCCGATTTATATCTGACGAATAGGTAAGAAACTATGACAATTTTGCAAAAAGGTACCCACACACCTCTGCACATTTGCAAATAAGGCCTTCCCTCGTTCATCCTTTTCTCTCACAAGATAAACAAGTCATACAAATGCATCTTGATGTTACATGCAACGCACGGGCATCTTGCTAGTAAGAATGAAAACAAACGACAAAAAAATATTTGGACGGTGGTTCGAAGTCATGACCGCGGGCACAACGGACAAGGTGGCCTTGTATTGGTATGTTGAGCCGTCTGTTTTAACACACATGAGCTGGTGTGGTGATTATACACACACACGCACACATGCACACGAACTGCATCCACGCAACACTCACACAAACACATGCACCCACGCACGCATGCAACACTCACATACATGCACGCAACACACACACGCACATACGCACGCATGCATGCACACACCAGTACACCACACGACCAACACACACTCTCATGCTCAAGTGCTCAACCTACACGTGCATGCGCACACATCAGGCCCTGACAGACACATACACAACCAGGTGATTCCCGCGCACGGGTTGGAGCCTTGTCACGCCTGCGTAAATTTGTGTTTATCTGACCTTTTGCCTATGCGAACTAACAGGTGGGACCCATAACGAACATGGCCAATTTAACTAGTCAACATGGCGCCACGCAGACTATTTGGCCGGTCAACAGAGTGCAATCCGATGCTGAGCTATGAGCAAGTGACCGTACAATCACCGCAAAATGTATATAGTGACCGTAATCAGCTTATTCTGAAGTTCGGTGACCGTATTACGCTTTTGTCTCTGTAGGCCCTCCAAAACTACATCTCTACACGTTCTCGCATGTTACATCTAACAACTATGCAATACAGCACAACTACTACACTCTAACACAATAAATCATATGTGTTTTTAGTTTTACTAGATATCATATTGTTACTTATAATTATTTAGTTTGCATACATTAAAATTGCCTTTGAAATGTATGGCCAGTATCATCTACCGCACGAGAAAAATCCCGCCCTTTCCTGTTTAATCGGGTTTGTACTGATGGATCGTGCGAAACAGGAAAACTATAGTACTATACAGTACAAGTGACATTCACTGGGCCGTCGTGTCGTCTACTCCTCCGTCTTAAGAGTGGAGCGCTCGCTTTCATAAATCTTCTAGTCCCTTTCACCGACATGTGGAACATCAAGCTACCGGGTCCACGTGCCATACCGGAATACAGTGCAGAGCAGCCGGGGTGAAGCAACCCAGTCATGGCGCCGGCGTAGTAATGAGCAATGAGGCATCAAATCACAAAGTTGCACCTTTCCCGCAGTTAAGTTGGAGGGACGAAGCAATCATCATTTCACTCGTTGCTGAATCCGCTTCTCCCTCATCTTCTTCAACTTAACCACGTGTTGCTTCTGCCGTTGTTCTGCCTCATGTGGGACGTGGATCGGCTTGGTAAAGCACTGACACGTGGGACCGCATGTTAGCAAACCGCCAGGACAATGTCCTCCGAAAATAAGAAGCCTAATCTTAGACTTACAAAGGGCTACGTACCTGCTATGTAACTTTCCATCTAATCTATATATGCCCCCCTGATTTTCAGGTGGGGTGGGCCTAATCCTCTCCTTTAATCCAATGAAATAGTCCCACATCACATTAGTTCGTAACTTTACATAAACCATTACGTGGATGTAGCATTGCTCAAATAAGAAACCTCCCCCGCCATCCGCGCGGCAAAATCACCTCCTTTTTACTAATCTCGATTCTATAAATTTTTAGATCAATATAATTGAGATTTGTATAGATAGCACACAGGAGCAAAACCAAGTGGTACGGTTAAGGGCATCCACAATGTGTAGCCAAATGTGAAAATAGCTTTTGGCATCGTGGGAACCATTGTGGACGGTGTTGCCAAAGCCAAAAAGATGGAACCGAAGCTTCCTGATTGATTGATTGAAGGAATAGAAAAATGCAACGTCTCTCCTCTTTCTCCCATGCTTGGACGCATGTAGTACAGTATAGAGCACAGAGTCTACTCCCCTGTCCCTTCTATCATAAATCCCAAAGCAGTGAGGCATCAAATCACAAAAGCACGGACGAAGCAACCATCATTTCACTCTTCGGTGACTCCGCTTCTCCATCGTCTTCATCGAGAAGCCATCTCACCGCATTAGTTACTCCTAGTAGTACTAGTAAAGGACTTCCTGGATGCAAATAAGGCGGTTGTCTCGGCTTGCAGGCGGCACTTGCGCGTGGTCTCCCTCAATGGTGTTCTCCGTCGAACGCACTTCGCCAAACCACCAAAAAAAATATCGTCGACGTCACCGCAATGGGGAAGGAAGTCAAATAAAGTTACTACCTCCATTTTTTGTACACAAGGCCAGTATATCAAAATTACAATTTGCAAAGGGCCACTAACACTAATCGAGGCAAAATTGATGGGGTTGGCAACCAAGGACATTAATATCCCCTGCATGCATGCGGAAGTGAGAAGGTTGGTTTGCATGGCGCTGCATTAATCAAGCAATGAGGAGTGAGATGGCTAGCTCTTTGGTCTTTGGAGAAAAAATACGCATTAATTGACACATGAAACGAGGATTTGTATCGATTAAATCCCGCGAAGGAAAACCCAACCTTTCTTTTTTAACACTAGTACTCCTAGTACATACGTACTTATCCTGTTTGGGTCTAGGCCTTGCATTGCCAAACTTCGCCACACATTTTTGCCAAGCTTGCCCAAAGTTTTCAAAATGAGAAATAGGTCCACTTGCGCACGGCTATCGCGGTCACACCGCACCCTCACACGGTCGCTCCTGCACGCCACGGTCGCACCGCACCCTCACACAGTCGCTCCTGCACGCCGCAAACCCAACCAAGGGAACGCACCCTCACTGACACGTGATGTCGCATGTGAACACACCAAACTCATCCATCATATAGGTGACACATCATTTTCGTTTCATAAAGTATGTTTATCCAACCGCATGTTGTGGAGTATCTGTACGGCCCGTGCGGTGGTCTGTTGGGGAAGAAAAAGAGGTGAGGAAAAAGATGTAGGATATTCATCCAACCGCCTGAAATGGTAGACTGACCCAAGTCAGGCGACTTGCATAACAAATATATGTTTTTACACAACAAAAGATCCATAAAAACAACAACATAAAGAAAAACTATCACTGCTCGCGGAAAGAGACGACATCGTCGTCTTTGGCTGCCGGCGCGAACCAGCCGACGTGTGTCTCCGCACCGTGGTTGTCCTCGGCCTCCAGCTACTCGTTCAAGCGGAGCGTGCGGGCGCTCTGCACGGACGAGAGCACAGCCCGGTTCAAGTCGAGGATGTCCGGTTCCGCCTGCAGGAGGGCCTTGATGGCAGCGGCATCCGCGCGCTCCGCGTCGAGTCGAGCCTCCGCTGCCTGGTTCAAGTCTAGGATGTCCGGTTCCGCCTGCAGGAGGGCATCAATGAGAGAGGCATCTGCGCGCTCTGCGTCGAGTCGAGCCTTTGCCGCCCGGTTCAAGTCCAGGACGTCCGGTTCCGCCTACAGGAGGGCCTCGATGGCAACGGCATCCGCGCGCTCCGCCTCAAGTTGAGCCTCCGCCGCCCGATTCACATCCACGACATCCGGTTCCGCCTGCAGGAGAGCCTCGATGGCAGCGGCATGCGCGCGCTCCGCGTCGAGTTGAGCCTCTGCCTCCCGGTCCTCCTTTAGTATCGCCATGTTCAACCGCTGGTCCGCCTGCACCATGGGGGACTCGAATGCCGGCACGAAGTTGACGTCCATCATCTCATACCCATCGGGGGCCTTCTGCGCTGCAACCTCCGCCATGAACATTGGATCGGCTTCCTCCTTGTAGCTTGGCTCCAGAGAACTTGGGGATTGGCCCGCCGCAAAGCGAGCTTGGGAACGGAGGTCTGTGGCACCGACCGCCGCCGTGATTTCTGCGCGGCGCTCCGGCGTCAGCATCTTGTAGTAAGTGATCTTGCGGCGCACCATGGCTTTCCGACGAACTAGGGGACGCTTGATGTGGGCTAGGGGATCGAAAGGTGGGGGAATGGGCTGGAGATTTGGTGTGGTTTTAGGGCAGTGGCTGGCGTAGGCCGAGCAGCGAAGGTTCTGGTGTGAATAGTGGTTCCGGTGATGACCGGTCAATCGGTTTTGACTGTACATCGCTCTTGTCGCGTTCGCGTTGCAGCCCGGCACACTGGACCCTCCATGTCGCTCACCGAATGGAACACGCTTCGTCTTGCATTTTCGCTCGCTTGTGGGACCGCAGTGGAGAGCAAACCGATGTCCCTCCCCCTCCCCCGCCCGTGTCATTTATTATACCACCACTCCCTCCGTTTTATGCAGAGTAAATAAAAACAGAGGGAGTATACTACGGATGAGGATCCCCTGACGTGGCCGAACCCATTGAGTAACTGACATGCGGGGCCTAGCAAGCATGGGGCCCGCCAGTAAGTGACCGAAAGGGAGGGTAAGGTAGGGATACCTATGTCAGAGTATCCACTTCCACTATACTACTTTGACCAAATGTTAGAGTAATAATATAGGACATGTAACTTACACAAATGTTAGAGTAATAATATATGACATGCACTTACACAAAGCATACGGGGTCTAATGCGTTTTTCGAGGCTAACTTTGACCAAATGTTAGAGTAATAATATATGACATGCAATTTACGTAAAGCATACGGTCAAATTCATATGTGAAAGGAGTTTCCAATGATATAATTTTCACATTATACATCCCATGTACTATTAATCTTGTCAATAGTCAAATTGGAAACCATCTCGAGTACAAATCTAGGAGTACGTACGAATCTAACAATATTGATTGGGCGTTGTTGAATGTTGATACCTTTTTTATCAAAGTAGATATACTTTGACTACACATAAAACTTATATGTAAACTAGAAATGATAGGAGGGAGTATATTGTACGTTCAAAAACAAAACGAACATTGAATACCCTTTATATGTGATTTGCGGATGCTATGATCACCGGTTCAAAATTTTGAATCCGCCTTAGGTATCACATGCCCCCACTCGTTCCCTCTCGATTTCATCTTGGGGTCCGGAGATCTATTGAAAGAGGACTAGGGTGGGTACATGCGAATGATACTCGGCGGAATATTCAAATGAGGCATGCGGGAGGATGGACTCGACTGGAGGGCGACATGATCGATGGAGAAGAGGGTTGGAGAGGAATGAGAAATAAGCAAACGCCACATGATTATACTTGAACGGCTCAAATAAACAATAAGTTGTCTCGCTTGGCCTACATAGTGAAAGGCCTAATGCGCAACGCGGAGCACTGACGCTCGAATATGGCCAGGAAAACAGGGAAACAGACATGTGGGGCACACCCGTCGGGACGACATAGCGCATACTAGTCCAATGGAGGAGCGAGCCCACGACCTCCTCGCCACCGACAACCATTCATGTGGGTCATTGGGGCCAACAATGGGGCGCAGCTCCAGCACCGCCTCTGGACACGGCGACCGCGGTGAGCGACACGCTCATATCGTCGCTAGACACGGTCGGTTTCAGTTTGCCAAGGGTGGCGTTAGTGCTGTGGCACGACCAATGGTATGTTTGGTTTGTGCCCAAGGTTGCCCCATCAAAGCATTGGGTAGCCAAAATTTTGGTTGAGGTATTGGTTGCCCATGATTTGGCCGACATTGGAAAGAAAAATGAACTTGAGTTGGCTAGAGTTCATTGGCATGCCAAAGAAATGGCAACCATCCAAACAAAGACCAATCTTTGGGTCATGACCAAAATTTTTGTTGAGGTATTGGTTGCCCATGATTTGGCCGACATTGGCAAGAAAAATGAACTAGAGTTGGCTAGAGTTCATTGGCATGCCAAAAAAATGGCAACCATCCAAACAAATACCAATCTTTTGGTCTTGACCAAAATTTTGGCAAGGTGCACTTTGTCCACAATCAAATACACCCCAACACCCGGCTCGTCGAGGATGCGCGGGGCATCGCGACGCGTCTGTGGAGTGGTGTAGCGCGGCCAACTGCATCCTCTGGACCTGAGATCGTGCCGGGTCATCTTGCTTTTCCAATGACATGCGGGGATCGCATGTGAGCAAAGGGCATCTCCAGTGTTGCCATGACTACAGCTGACTACCCTGGCACACCAAAACCCTCGTCCCTCGCATCGTCGCGCAGTGCATTCCCAGCCGGCGCCAGCTGCCCGCCTTCATGCTGTCCGTTCGTATGTCGTCATTAAGAGGCTCGGTGCCCGCGGAACCAACTCCGGCGACTTAATGACGCACCCAGACACTTGGCCTCACCGGAATGCGGTACTTAAAGCGGCAACGCCCAACTAACCTCCACACCATAGCGCATCGTCCTCCTACCTAGAACCACATCCACCATGATCGCAAGCGTGAACGCTCAGCGGGAGAGCTTGTCTTCAGGGATGGAGCTCGAGGTCGCCGCCCTCGCTCAAGTCGCCGCACAAGCAGTGGCCACGCTGGCGGCCGACGACGGGAGCACCGTCAGCCACGTGTCCTACTTGCCGCCGTCCAACGTCTGGCACCGCCGAGGTCGGGACTCCTCCGAATATGAGTAGGGCATGGGAGGCGGCAGGGCATGGTGTGCCAACTGGCCGGTCCATCTCCCGTGTTCTACTTTTCCTCGTCGGAGACCGCACCTTCACTTCACGGGTCTTGAACCCCGCCCCCGTACATGGAGATCACAGATGGAGGACGTCGGCCGCCGCCATAGAATAGGTTTAGCGTCGGGTTTCTTTTATTTTTTTGTCCTATAAAAGTTCGAAATGTAATGAAAATCTGCCGTGTTTGCATTAATCTCGACCGGTGTATATGAACTTTCACAATAATATACATATTGTAGGAGTACTAGCAAGATGCCCGTGCGTTGCACGGAAGATCAAGATCTTGTGGGAGAAAAGGATGAACGAGGGAAAGCCTTATCTGCAAATGTGGAGAGGAGTGCGGGTAAATTTTCATAGTTTCCTTCCTATCCGTTAGATATAGATCGGACGGCCTATATTGCAAGATCGGACACATCTTTCTACATCTACGGGAACCTATGAAAGGGTTAACGTAAATTACCTCTCTCTCCTCCCCTGATTTTCATGGTGGTGGGCCCCTCCCTCCCCCCAATCTACAATCAACAGCTCACACGTTTCACATTACGTTAATAACGTAACTGGGATTACGTAGGTGTAGCATTACTCGTCCTAAAAAACCCGGCTGTGCCGTTTTAGTCATGGATTACCGGATTACTAGTAGTAGTATCGATGGATCGCGTGAAGCAACAGGTTTTTTTGAGGGGGCGAAGCACCTAGTTTAAAATGAAAAAATACGGTACACTCACAGCACTCCTATCGCGGTCGCAATGCACCCCACACACGTTCGGTCCTGCACACGGCTCACGCAAACGGAACGCGCTTCAGCTTGCCTCTTCACTGACACATGGGACTGCACTTGGAGAAACCGACCATGCGCCAAACTCCCCCCGCCCACCG
>NC_057794.1:429102660-429122346 GCF_018294505.1 Triticum aestivum | reverse complement strand
CTCCACTCCATTCGCTCCGCCAAAGCCACCCTCCCCACCACGCCGATACGTCGGCGCCGCGGTTCCATGATCCTCTCGCTCCCACAGTACGCTCTCATAGACTGCCGTCCTCTAGCCGCGCCGCCACCTCTGGCTACGTTCTTGTGGAGGCGCACGGCGGTTAACGCCGCCACCGCTGGCGACGTTCGTGTGGAGACGCGCAGCGGTTAGCTTCTCCCACAGTACGCGCATTCTAGACTGAGGCCTTGTTCATGTCGGTGTAGCGCTGAATGTTAGCTGATAGACGTTGTAATCTGACTGTTTGCCGAAGTAGTTTACTGTCAGTATGCTCTGCTTAAGAATCTTCCTTGCCCTGTTCTGCACTCAATCTGCTTAGCTGAGATGGCATGCCAAGGCCGATTAGTTGCTAAAATATCCCGCCATATATTTATTGTGACGTAGATTGCCATGGTCTAGTAGCCAATCTGTTAGCTGAAATAGCTCTACACCCTTTTATACTCGATCTTTGTTGCTGCGATGGCCTTCGATAGTTCGATGGCTGCGTGCTCGGCCTCATTGACTGCTGAAACAGCCTGCCATAATTTGGCACTCAAATATGTTTGCTGAATTAGCTTTACATATATTTCGTTACTTAGATCTGCTCGTCCAAATATCTTGCCATAGCTTTAGACATCGACCTAGGTATTTTTTTTCTGGACATCATAAAAAAGCATATATGTTTTTCCTGTAATATATAGTAGAAGAACTAATTTGTATGTCTAACAGATGGACATGACTTGGATAACTTCTGCTTGAAGATTCTCCGCTGCATATGTCGAGGGGATTGAAAACTTCATGAACTTTATTAGAGCTGAGTACTGTGGTCCGAAATCAGATGTGCTCTGCCCGTGTAGCAGTTGTATGAATTCAGTTACAAGACCCTAGTCAACTGTGCAAAATCATCTACACTTGTATGGGATGC
Organism: Triticum aestivum; assembly: GCF_018294505.1. Taxonomy (NCBI): domain Eukaryota; kingdom Viridiplantae; phylum Streptophyta; class Magnoliopsida; order Poales; family Poaceae; genus Triticum; species Triticum aestivum. Next base: position 429,121,385 of record NC_057794.1, on the reverse strand, counting down.
CGGTCACATATACTAGGTGGGTTCATCATAGTGAAGCCGTGAACATCAATGTTATTGACTACGTGGAAGCAGCAGATCACCATCTTGATCTGCCTGATGCTCAGGTGGAAGAGCAGGAGGAGGTGGTGGTGGCGGAGCCAGTGAGTTTGATTAACATTGATACAATGCTACAAAATGCTCGTGCATTCCGTGAACTTTCACCTACAGAAGAAAAACAGTGGGCCCGCATGTTGGAACAATGCAATGTTGATGTCACCCCAGGAAATAAGCTGTCAGTATTCTCAGCTATGGTCACCTTTCTTCAGGTGAAGACATGTGAGCGGATGACCAACAAATCATTCGATGCGATGTTGGCTGCTTTCCGCGAATCTTTCCCAGATGCGTCTGAGCTGCCACACACCTACAGTAAAATGAAGAATTTCCTTCGTGCAGTTGGAATTGTATATGATATGATCCATGTTTGTAAGAATAATTGTGTTCTGTTCCGGAAGGATTATGCCAACTTAAGTGAATGCCCGAAATGCAAATCATCAAGATGGAAAGATGGCGATGTTGTGAAGAGGATTCCTCATAATGTTCTGAGACATTTTCCATTTACACAAAGATTGCAGAGGTTGTTTCATGATGCTGAAACAAGAGAGGATGTACTGTGGCATTCTAGGAACCAGGAGTACAGAGATCAGAATGTAATGAGCCATCCATCTCATGGTAGTGAGTGGAAAAGCTTCAATGATAAACACAAAGAGTTTGCTGCTGACGCGAGAAACATTAGACTTGGCTTAGCTTCAGATGGATTTAACCCATTTGGCCACCTGAGCGCCACATATAACATGTGGCCAGTGCTTGTTATCCCTTACAACATGCCTCCAAATGTCTGCACCAAAGAATCAAACTACATGATGGCTGTCGGTGTCAAAACCGGCGGATCTCGGGTAGGGGGTCCCGAACTGTGCGTCTAGGCCGGATGGTAACAGGAGGCAGGGGACACAAAGTTTTACCCAGGTTCGTGTCCTCTCGATGGAGGTAAAACCCTACGTCCTGCTTGATTAATATTGATGGTATGGGTATTACAAGAGTTGATCTCCCACGAGATCAGAGAGGCTAAACCCTAGAAGCTAGCCTATGGTATGATTGTTGATGTGTATGTTGTCCTACGGACTAAAACCCTTCGGTTTATATAGACACTGGAGAGGGTTAGGGTTACATAGAGTCGGTTACAATGGTAGGAGATCTGATCATCCGTATCTTCAAGCTTGCCTTCCACGCCAAGGAAAGTCCCTTTCGGATGCGGGACGGAGTCTTCAATCTTGTATCTTCATAGCCCGGGAGTCCGGCGGAAGGTATAGTTCGGCTATCCGAACACCCCCTAATCCAGGACTCCCTTAGTAGCCCCTGAACCAGGCTTCAATGACGACGGGTCTGGCACGCAAATTGTCTTCGGCATTGCAAGGCGGGTTCCTCCTCCAAGTACTTCATAGAAGATTTTGAACACAAAGATAGTGTCCGGCTCTGTAAAATAAGTTTCCACATATTTCCATAGAGAGAATAATAATATTACCACAAATCTAATCTGCTGACGTATTCCGTGGTGCGACACGCCACGGCCAAGCCTTTATCCGAGTCGTTCAATTACCCACCTCAGCGTGTCATGCGAGGTGGTTTCCTTGGCACGTCTTGTTAAAGCAGAGATCGTGTCCCCTTATTACGGGATTCTCATCAACACGGGCGTGGGTAACCCAACCGCTTCTAGGACTCCTAGATCATAGGCAAGTCCAAACAGACACGGGGAGGACGCTTGATATCCACCCTTCTTTATAAAGGGGCAAAGCTTCTACTTTTCCCTCTCGTGCTCAATCGAATCCTTCCCCCACCTCAAGCTCAAACGCCCGGAGCTCAGGTCAGGTGCTCCGAACCTTCAGTCATGTCCGGTTCCAACCTTCAAGGCCGATGGATGCCCTCCTCCGTCTCGGAAGAGGACATAAAAAAGTTGAGAGAGGCCAGGTATCTGACCGCCGAAATATCGCATCGGCTGCCTCCCCAGGGGCAGGCCGTCCCCTCTCCCAAACCCAACGAGTGCGTCGTGTTCGTCCCCCACTTCCTCCAAGGTCTACGTTTTGCACTAGATCCTTTCGTCAGGGGCTTGATGTTTTATTATGGGCTAGACTTCCATGATCTAGCTCCGGACTCCTTCCTGCATATCACGACTTTTGTTGTCGTATGTGAGGCCTTCCTCCGGGTTACCCCCCACTTTGGTTTATGGCTCAAGACCTTTGAAGTAAAGCCGAAGATGATCGAGGGGCAACATGCATAGTGTGGAGGTGCCTCCATACGCAATATGGCAGGAGCTCCGTGGCCCAAAGGTTCCATCCCAGAGGTGTCTGCATTGTGGCAACAGGAGTGGTTCTAAATCATGACTCCTAGAAGCGCCAAGTGGGCGGCCGCCCCGTTTTTCGCTCGGGCCCTCCGCCATGACTGATGTCATGGATTAGCAGAGGACTGAGCTAGGGTCCAGCCAAGGACGTGGCCTTATTATAAATCCGCATTCGAGATCTCTTCGACGAAGATCTCAATTTGGTCGCGGTAATACAAGTTATGATGGTCCATCAAGTCCAGCCTTGCAAACGTCGGCCCCTTCGCTTGTGGGAGTTCAATCCCGAGGGTCCGCGTGCCATTCAAAATTTTCTCGGCCTGACGCACGAGGATATGTATAAGTTATTCTTCGGACCTCAAGTAGAGTGTCCGGAATTCACCGAGGACGTGGGCCTGAATAGTAACCGCGCCACTGAACAGGTAAGGAATCTTCCGGCCGAACATATTATCTCTCCTTCGCTACAAAGTTATTTCTGAGAGTTTGCTTTTTCGACCAGGACTGGCTAGCAAAGGCGAAGTTGATTCAGTGTTCGGCCCCCCTCTCTGAGGGTTTGGAGAATCCGGTATTGGAAAAGATGCTCCAGGCCGCACCTTGCCCGGATCCCTTGAAGGAAGACACTGTGGAGGATAATACGGGCGGATGCGGGCCCCCAACGCTGCCTATTATAACCGAGGGAGCGAGCGTCTCCGTGCAGGAAGGCGACCGGAAGAGGAAAAGGACCGCGCCCGGGAATTCGGAAGCCGAAGCTCCCAAACGGGAGAAGAAATCTTCCGTCGGGGGCCCTACCTTGGGGGGCCCTGCTGCCGCACAAAGTCCGCGGGGGGATCAATTCTCCTGGGAGTCGTAAGTGACCCGAAAACTTTAATAGTACAAATATTCCATCCCTTTCTTCTGAGAAATAACCACTGCATACATTTGTGTAGTTTGGGCCTTAGCCCCTCTCAAATGAGCTCGTCTTCAGGGGATCTTCTTCTAGAGATGATGGAGAGCGAGACGCCTCCTCCGGACTCTTCCGCTCCGGAAGCGGGCGACCCTGAAGTGTCGTCGCGGAGGGCCTCTCCGAGTTCGGAGAGGCCAGAAGGTGATCCTATTGATCCCCGAGGCTCCCCGTGTTCGGCTCCCGAAGAGAGTGGACAAAAGAGTCCGGCGCCGTCTAGTGTGCGATCGGACGTTCTAAGGGAGTTGGTGGGGCGAGCGGCCAGCTCAAACGATCACCGTGTGCTGATGAATATGGTGATGGAGAGGATATCGTCCGCCGAAAGCGGATTGCATGAAGCTTTTATGAGTCTACTAACAGGCTTTGAGGTACGTAAAAAAGGAATGTGTAATAGTCCTGCACATGCTAGGTGTGCCCTGTGTATATAGTAGCCCCTGAGACTCTGGTTGTCGTCAGAAACGATGATGAACGGCGGATCATATTCCCAGGTAATAACCATACTACCTTTATGTGTAGGAGATGGAAGCTCCGGTGGCCAGCCGGATGAGCCAGTTTGCCCGTTTAGAACGGCGGTTGGATGCGGCAGATGCCGACATCGAGCTTGTTAACAGAAGGCTTGACAAGGCACAGGGTAACTATCCTTGTCTGGTAAACGCCAAATAGGAAGAGTATGATGCCAGTGTTTTTAACATGTTATGACTGCAAATGGAGCTGCCACTGTTGAAGCCTTGCGGGCGGAACTTGCCCGAGCCAAGGAACAAGCAAGATTGGGTAATGCGGCTGCTTTGAAGGCGGCCGAAGAGTTGCGAGCCGAGAAGGCCGCACATGGTGAGAGCCAGAAGAAGATGGCCAATATGGCCGTAGAATTCAAAGCCGCCGTAGACTGTTGCCGGGCTCTTGAAAAGGAAAACCAGGCGAAGGCATCGGACCTTGAGAAGGCTGCTATAACGGGAAAAGACCTCCCCTTTGCTATGAGGGCAAAGAAGGAGGAGCTGTGGGAAGCCGGGGATATTGTAGCCGGGAAGTCCTTTATGCTGCAGAGGAAGTACGGAGATCCACAATATGCCCCTCTGGATCGGCTGTGGAGTTCAGAGGACGCGTATATGGATTTGGCGGCGAGCGCTGCCGATGCGGACAAGTACTTCCAGAGTCATACGGACCGCGAAGTAGAGCAGCTGTTTTGGAAGCAATTCCTTTCTCCCGAGCGTCCGCTTTCATTGACGGACCAATTAGCCGAATGGGCCGAACTAAATAGGTTGTCCGGACTCTCCATGAGGTCTGTTGTGGATCAGCTATGGCCTGGAAGGTCAAAACCGAGCAGCTATTTTAGCTTGGTGCAGCAGGTCCTCGATGTGGTGCCGCACATAAATGCGATGAAGAGGTCGGCGTGCATAGAAGGCGCACGGATGGCCTTTGCCTGTGCTAAAGCGTACTGGGCAGAGATGGATGCTACCACTGTTGCAGCGCAGGATTCGGCCATAGGTCGAAGGGCTGCTGAGCACTACTTTGAGGAAGTACTTGAGGGTGCTCGTTTGATAGAGACCCAGTGCTCAAAAAATATTATGTTTGAGTGACATGTAATCTCATTGTAAGTGAAGTGCTTTTATAAATTTTTATGAGGCTACTTTTATACTTTTGCCTGAAAGTAATGTGATGCCTCCCGGGCGGCCGTTTATGTATACATGAGTATAACCTGAAAGATTGCAGTCGTCGGCTTCAACCCCCACGCATATAATGCGGAGGTGTTCACAGAAACATGCGTTCACACTTAGCCCAACGTCTTGGTCCTATTAAAGAGGTGATAGCAGAGCGAGTGAGGCTACCGGACTATAATGCTTTAACACTTTCACTTAGCCATAGGAGTTTGACAGTGGGGCTACTAGATAGCCCCTGGTGGCTCCGCACTCTCCTGATCTCGAGGTGCGTATATGCCTGGCCGGAAAGCAGCCCTTCGTTAAAGCGGAGGAATTCTAACATTCCCATGAGTCATCGAGTGGTTGAACAGTCTCACGCTAGATCATGACAGTCAGTTTTCGGCTTTCTCTACTGAGGTGCTCATCCGGATAAACCAGGGCACAATCGCAGTAGTTCTCCCGGTGCTACCTTAGCCGGTAAAGCGGAACGTAAGGCACCAAAACGCAGGAGCCGGGCAAACCCAACATCTGACCAAAGACAATGATTCCGAGCTGATGCATATAGAGCCAAACTCATGACGCCGAACACTCCCTAAGGTATCCGGTCTTTGTGGTACAAACCGGGCCTGAAGAATGGCCTTTGTAAGAAGCCCCTTGTGTCCAGGTACGTGCATTGTTCTGGTGTGGCCACATGCCAAGACGTCAGCATCCTACTCAACAGTGGATATGTATCAACAAGAGACAATAAAAAAGGTTTACGCAGGGTCTTAATCTAAAAAGAATCCTTGGGTCGGGTCCCTGCTGCACGTCTGCGCCTGTGTCTCTTTTGTGCCGTATCCTGGACGGGTGTAGCACGATGATCATCTGTAAAAGAGAGGAATTTAGGTGAAAAGGTTGTCGTGCAAAAGGATAATTTTCTAAAGAAACCATGTATAGTTCAAGATAAGAAGAAATCTCCACTCGTCTGTGTGTGTTGAGCCCCTTGTACTTTTGAAAGATAGGGGTGTGACCGTTTATTCGATATGAGTAGAGGCGCCGGACTTGATTAGTTGTGACTGAGGTCTTGACAACCTATTGGATTGTTTTGCTAGTCCAGGCGCCTTTATTGTGCGGCTGCCAAGGCAGCCTCACTCTCTTCGGCGCGCAGAGATCGCTTGATACTTCCGTGCACTGAAATGATGCCACGAGGACCCGACATCTTGAGTGTTAGGGAGGCGTAGTGTGGTATTGCATTAAAGCGAGTGAAAGCTTCGTGTCTGAGTAGTGCTTGATAGCCACTTTTAAATGGAGCGATGTGGAAAGTTAAATGCTAGCGACGGAAGTTATCGGGGGAGCCGAATATAACTTGTAGTAGGAGGGAGCCCGTACAACGAGCCCCTGGGCCTGGCGTTACTCCTTTAAAGGTAGTATTGCTATGGCGAATTTGTGTTGGGTCTAACCCCATCCCGCGGATTGAATCTTGATATATTAGGTTTAGGCTACTGCCGCCATCCATCAAGACTCGTGTGAAGTGGCATCCGCCAATTACTGGGTCAAATACCAGGGCAGCCCATCCTGCATGCCGGGTACTTGATGCGTAATCACGATGGTCGAAGGTGATCGGTTGGGAAGACCAGTGGCGGGACTTCGCGGTGACAGGCACTTGGGTATATTTTTCAGGGAGTGCCGCATTGTTTTTTCTCTTGATCACGTGTAACACGTTTACTGTTTTGACTTCGGGTGGAAATTTCTTTTGTCCCCCCTTGTCTTGCTTGGGAGGGTCATCCTCGTCTTCACTTGGTGTATCCTCCCCCTTGTGTATGGCGTTAAGCTTGCCGGACTGCTTGAAGACCCAACATTCTCTGTGGGTATGATTAGCAGGTTTGCTAGGGGTACTATGGATATGACATACTTGGTCCAGGATTTTGTTGAGGCTGGACAGTTCATCCCTGGTGCCTTTGGAGGGCGGCTTTTGGTTTGACCGAGGGACTTTGAATCCGGCGTTTACTACCGTGCCCTTCGTGCAGTCTTCTTTATTCCGGCGTTTGTTATTGCTGTTGCGCCGTGATTTCCCGTTTCCATCTCTAACTTCAGATGTACTAGGGTCGCTGGTGCTGCATCTGGCTAGCAAGCTGTCCTCACCCGCGCAAAAGCGGGTCATGAGGTTTGTTAATGCGGCCATCGTTCTCGGCTTGTTTTGGCCGAGGTGTCTGGCGAGCCATTCGTCGCGGACGTTGTGCTTGAAAGCCGCTAAGGCTTCGGCGTCCGGACAATCGACAATCTGGTTCTTTTTAGTAAGAAACCTATTCCAAAGCTTTCAGGCCGACTCTCCAGGCTGTTGAGTTATGTGACTCAGGTCGTCCGCATCCGGAGGTCGGACATACGTCCCTTGAAAGTTTCCTCGAAAGGCGTCTTCGAGCTCTTCCCAACTTCCAATGGAGCTTTCAGGGAGGCCTTTGAGCCAGTGACGAGCTGGCCCTTTGAGTTTGAGAGGTAAGTACTTGATGGCATGGAGATTATCCCCTCGAGCCATACATATATGGAGGATATAGTCCTCAATCTAGACCCCAGGGTCTGTTGTTCCGTCGTATGCCTCTATGTTTACGGGCTTGAATCCCTCTGGGAATTCATGGTCTAGCACCTCATCGGTGAAACATAGGGGGTGTGTGGCACCCCTGTAGCTGGGTGTGCCACGTTGTTCGGATGTTTGTTGTGTTGCATTGTATGCTGGGGTGCGCTTGCGTGGTCCATAGATGGAACTTGTTGCACCTTCCTTTGGGTGCGAGCCCTCGCATGGGTTGCGTGTTGTATTGTGAGAGGCGTTGCATGCCGTTCTGCGGTGGTAGAGGGGTCATTTATCCGACCGGGTGGCTGCTTTGATATTTGGTTGTGGGGGGTCTGAGGCCTCCTCTCGGGTAGCAGCTTCCGCTTTGGGTAGCTCTTGGAGGGGCGATTGTCGCCGTACCTTGCTACAGTGTTGAGTATCTTGCTCCATCTGAATTGGAGCATGTCTTGCGCGGCCTTGAGCCTTCGCTTCTACTTTTTAAGGCTCCTCGCGGTGGCAACGAGCCTTTTACGGGCATTCTGCTGCTCCGGGTGCCTGTCCGGTGTTATGTCGTCCGGACCATTATCCCTGATAGGATTTGTTTGTTCAGTTTGATTATCCGGATTGCCATTGTTCGGCAGCGGTTCGCTCTACTCTAGCGCTGGGTCTGTGTGATCACTATTTCTGTCGGGGTGGATTTGGGGCGGCGCTTGCATCGCTGCTTTGACTGCTTTTCGAGGAAACAATCCTTCGGTGCGTCCCTCCGCTCCTCGTCGTCATCTTTTGGTGCGTCCATCATGTATACGTCGTATGACGAGGTGGCGCTCCAGGGCTCAATCGGCGCTGGTTCTTTATCGTCTCCTTCATCGGCGTCCATACTGTCAATGTCGTCGGAGTCGAAGTCGAGCATGTCGGTTAAATCGTCGACAGTGGCTACCAAGTGGGTGGTGGGTGGGCTTTGAACTTCTCCATCGTCCAAATCCCAACCTTGCTGACCGTAGTCCAGCCAGGGCTCTCCTGATAAAGAGAGAGACTCCAGTGTCTTCAAAATATCGCCGAAGGGCGAGTGCTGAAAGATGTCCGTGGTAGTAAACTCCATGACCGGCGCCCAATCGGATCCGATTGGCAGGGGCGCGGGGGGTTCGGTGTCCAGAGAGGAGTCCGGCTCCTCGGAGTCACGAGTCTCGCGGAGTGCGGGGCTGGTGTTCGGCTCGACCGCCGTTGGGATCTCAGCCCCCGAGGCGGCGTCCAACCGCCCGTCCTTGATCGGCACGGCCGGCTCCGAACTAGGGGTCGGAGCAAACGCGGGTGTGGCCTCTAGGGCACTGCTCGGCGGCAGAGCTGGATCATGCTCGTCGTGACAGTGCGGCGCGCTTGGCAGTGGTTCAAATCCGTCGAAGATCAAGTCCCCGCGGATGTCGTCCGTGTAGTTTAAACTTCTGAATCTGACCTAACGGCCAGGGGCGTAGCTTTCGATCTGCTCTAGATGGCCAAGTGAATCAGCCCGCAGTGCAAAGCCGCCAAAGACGAAGATCTGTCCGGGGAGGAAGGTCTCACCCTGGACTGCATCGCCATTGATGATCGTAGGAGCCATCGGGCCTGACGGCGACGGCACAGAGGAACTCTCAATGAAAGCACCAATGTCGGTGTCAAAACTGGCGGATCTCGGGTAGGGGGTCCCGAACTGTGCGTCTAGGCCGGATGGTAACAAGAGGCAGGGGACACGAAGTTTTACCCAGGTTTGGGCCCTCTCGTTGGAGGTAAAACCCTATGTCCTGCTTGATTAATATTGATGGTATGGGTATTACAAGAGTTGATCTACCATGAGATCAGAGAGGCTAAACCCTAGAAGCTAGCCTATGGTATGATTGTTGATGTGTATGTTGTCCTACGGACTAAAACCCTCCGGTTTATATAGACACAGGAGATGGTTAGGGTTATATAGAGTAGGTTACAATGGTAGGAGATCTGATCGTCCGTATCTTCAAGCTTGCCTTCCACGCCAAGGAAAGTCCCTTCCGGATGCGGGACGGAGTCTTCAATCTTGTATCTTCATAGCCCGGGAGTCCGGCGGAAGGTATAGTTCGGCTATCCGAACACCCCCTAATCCAGGACTCCCTCAATGGCCTTGCTCATCCCAGGTCCAAAAAGTCCTGGAAAGGATTTTGATTTGTTCATGGAGCCTCTTGTGGAGGAACTTCAACAGCTATGGAAGGGTGTTCTCACTCGAGACCTATATAGAAGCCCACCAGCTGATTTATTTCTGCGTGATGTTATAATTTGGTGCATCCATGATTATCCGGCTTTGGGCACTATGTCAGGGCGAACGACACATGGTTACAATGCATGTGTTCCCTCTGACAGGAATCGTCTGTCATATGCAATACTTAGCAAGATCTGTTACATTGGACACTGACGTTTCCTTGCCAAGGACAAGACGCATCCTAGAAAATACCGAAGACATGTGTTCAATGCAAAGCATGAAAATCGTGATGCGCCAAAGAGGCTCACCGCCGATGAGTTGCAAGTGGAATTAGAGAAGGTCGGGCATATTACACCAGGAAACCATCCTGGTAATGGTAGCGGGAAAAGGAAGCGTGGCAGGGTAGAAGAGAGATTATTGTTTACCCGCAGGTCCACTTTGTGGGACTTGGAGTATTGGAAAGATTTGGATTTGCGGCATAATCTTGATGTGATGCACATCGAGAAAAATATATGTGACAGCATTATCAGCACACTTCTTAATATTGAAGGCAAGATGAAAGATACCTTAAAATATAGGATTGATTTGACACACCTGGGTATCAGAAAGGATTTGCAGGTGCAAGATGAAGGTAAACCACGGGATATGGCACCAGCTGTGTACGTCTTGGACAAGGTAAAAAGAAAAGAATTCTGCGAGGTCCTGTCATGTGTGAGATTCCCACATGGATTTGCTTCCAACCCTGAAAGGAGAGTCAGTGCAGATGGAAACAAGGTACAAGGGTTGGAAACTCATGACTGCCACGTCCTACTTCAAAGGGTTTTACCTGTTATCCTTAGAGGATTGGGCCTCCCTGACTTATACATAGCAGTTGCAGAGTTGGGACAATTCTTCAGGGAACTCTATAGTAGGAATATCAGGATAGATGCTTTGGAGTGTCTTAGAGACAAGATACCAACTATCCTATGCGACCTTGAGAAGATATATCCTCCAGCCTTCTTTGATGTGATGGTGCATTTGGCTGTTCATCTACCTGATGAGGCACTACTTAGAGGTCCAGTACAGTATGGCTGGATGTACCCTATTGAAAGGCGGCTTGGCACTTTCAAGGGCTATGTTAGGAACAGAGCTAGACCCGAGGGTTCCATTGCAGAGGCCTACATTGCTACAGAATCGTTGACATTCTGCTCAAAAAACATTGAAACAGCTGATCAGCTTAGCAAAGAGGTGGGTGAAGACAATCCCGGGCTCAATGTTTTTGATTATTCTGTTCGAGTTATAGGGAAGAGTCGACAAAAGGACAAACCTAAAGATTTGGACAAAATGGTTTGGTATGTGTTGAATAACTGTCCTAAGATACTACCTTATATCAAGTAAGTGCAGTACTGCAGCTTATACATCGTAATCTACTAAACTTGCAGCACATTCTTATATATTTAGATGTTTGATGCGATCACTATGTTGTGCAGCATCTACAAAGAGGAGTTACTGCCACAAATCCAAGAAACATTGACAAACTGGTTATGGCAGGATTTGCGAAATGGTTCAAGAACCATGTAAGATTTTGAAGTGCACTGTCAGTTTTTTTAATATATTGAGTACATAAGATGATCAACTTGTCTATTTTCTAACCATAGGTTAAGAATATGCGAGAGGATGGGCAGGCAGTTGATGATGCCCTTTACTCACTAGCAATGGGTCTTGATACTCGGGTAAGACATTATGAATCTTGCGTTGTTGGAGATGTGCGGTACAACACCCTTGCACGAGACGAAGGCAGGAAGACACAAAACAGTGCCATCATGAGCACGGATACGTATGACAAAGAGACAACTAAAATGTATGCTAACATAACAGACATCATTCAGTTGCAGTATATCTCCAGTTTCGAGGATCATCAGTGTGTGGTTCTGTTGTGCTGTCGTTGGTATAACCTGTTTTCCAGGATCGCAAAACCCAGAGCTGATGATTATTTCAAATCCATCAATGTCAAGGCGGCGTACCAGACCAACGAGCCTTTTATTTTGGCAAATCAAGCAACACAGATATTTTTCTTGGAAGACACATTTGCACGTAGCGATGACTGGAGAGTATTGCAAAGGTTTGAGCAGAGGAATTCGTTTAATGAAGTTGCACAACAAGATAATGCTTACACTGCTCCTGATGTACAATATAACACAGATGTTCCTAATATCTTTGAGAACCATCACATCAATGACGCTGGCGAAAAGATTGCCTGTCATGCTATGGAGATACAGGAGTTGAGCAAGAAGAAGCCAACGTTCGAGGACGTTGAGGACGAAGAAGAAGATGACACCATGGGGAATTATGATTCAGACTGATACACATGGTGAAGATGTTGACGCTGCTGCTGCGGATGATGATTACATTGCTTTCGTCGTATTTTCCTATCAGAAGACGTTTTTTTATCTACTATGTGAAATTGTGTTTGCTATGACAACTGAAACCTGATGAACATGTTGTTTAGTATTTTGCTGTGAGAACATCACTTGTTATGTATGCTGATTTGTGTTTGGTGATTCTATAACAACTAAAACATGATGACATTGTTGTTTAGTTGTACTCATATTTGGCTGTGAAACTTGAATTTGATGACATAGTTTGCTGTTGGACTGCAATTTGCTCGACATCTTCGAATGAGAACAAAGCTGACCCGACAGGGCCTCTGCTATTTATTTATTTATATGAGCAAAAGGGGATACCCCCTGATTTCCGTTAATAGAAATCATTAGATGTTCACAACACTACGCCCAGCCTCCTACACAGGTTTCATTCATTACAACTTTCAGCAAAGTGCTCATGTCATAGTCACTGAATACATCACGAGTGCTACATACACTGCAAATAAAGATACAATCATCCTACAGAGCACATCGATTTTTCCCATTATCTTCACAAGCTCTTTCATCTCCTCATTCCTGTCAAGGCCGTTCAGCAGCTGTTGCTTGGCCATGATAAGAGGAACTGCATCTTTAACCTTCTGCTCTGCATCTTCCTCTTCTGTCGTTCCTTCAGTTACTTGTCCAACACCCCAACCTGCTGGTATTGGGATTCCTCGGCTAACCAAATAATCAGCGTAGTTGCATTCCCCCACATCAGCAACTTCCCATAAATACAAATCACACGAATCTTCCCTTTTCTGCACGAATCAAATTGGTAGATCATCAACCAAACTATTAAAAAAATCAGCAACTAAAAGAAGCAGAACAACACTTAAACATATTATTACCCCATGATTCGGGCATTTGTAGAAGACTCGGCCATGGTTGCGGATTGTGGTTGAGACGCAATGGATGACTCTGTGTGATTTGCAGCAGTGGCACCACACCAACGGCAGCGGGTTACGATGAGCAATCGGCTGTGGTGCGCGTGCCGGCGAGGGTATGTGATGAGACCCATAGGCGATGGTACGGGTTGCGACTTGGTGCATATCTGGTTGTTGCCTGCTGAAGAGCAGGTGGACGAGCAGCCAACGGACATGGTTGCTGCGGCCAGAGCTTCTGATGCTAGGCAGAGTAAGTAGAGAAGAGGAGAAGCAAACGTTGGATATGTCAGTTTCATTACTTGCAGAGTAGCATAGCACCATATATAGTCATAGTCTAGGTTTGGATTCGAACCAGCTACAGGAGCACGTCTTTATTTTTTCTAAAAATCGGCAAAGTCTCTTTACTGGTACACTAGCTTGTTCTATACGCCTTCCCAAGTCTTTGATTTTATTTCCCTTTTTTGCGAGGAAGGAAGGAGGACAAAATTGAGAGTTCCTGGGACTCAAACCCAAGACCTCTCGGTTGAAAACCAAGGGTGCTAGTCACTTATGTGGCGAACGTTCCCTGTGAGGAGGACATCAGACGAATGCATTTTCCTCGCAGTTTTCTTCCTATATACTCCCTCCATTCCTTTATCTAAGGTGTATTATTTTCAACACGATGACCAAGGCACATAATTACAGACGTGTCATGATGAAATTACCCTTGGCAAATTTATTTGTTAGTGGCAAGTAAATCGGTTAGTCCAAGAAAGTAAGAGATACATGCAATCGACATAGAGATAGTTTCCTTCTTTTGCTACAAGGAGAGATACAGACAATCAGGAGAGAGATATTTTCCTTTTTCTAAAGGGCTAATAAGGGAATTATGAGGAATGAGAAGAAATGCACCTTACATTCTGAAATTTTATCAAAAAATAAATACACCTTATATAAAGGAACGGAGGGAGTATAAAAAAGTTTGCTACTTGGTGTCCGCTTAGTCAACAAACGATTGTGCCAACCTTGACCGTTGGATTGACATTCAACGTCTGTCGCGTTTCTTCAGTCTCTTCTTCCTCGAGCCGCCAAAGCCAAACCAGCGCCGACAGGACCGCCTGCTCCCGCCTCCCATGGCTGGCTGTGATCTGCCCTGGCTCCTGTTCATTCCCGTCTGAGGCCTCACCATCGTCCTCTGCCTTGGTTCGCTCACTGCGGTGCCACCCTCCGGTGTTGTCAACATGGTCAACAACCAAGAGGAATAAGGAGATGACTGTACATGATGAGGATGACAGTAGGGACCCAGCAGCGGGCGCAGTAATTTTGTTTTTTTGGGACGGAGAAGGGTATCAACTGGGTTGTGCGGGACCCGTGGTCCGTCTAGCCCAGGCTTTTATTTCATATGTTTAGCACATGACCAGCCCAGTTTGTTTTTTTCCTTTCTGAAAATTGCTAGCCAGCTATTTTGTTTTTTGCAGAATAACCAACATAGGCCTACTTGCTTTTCTACGCCCTGCTGGGCCGGAAATCTTTCAAGATGAGGAGGGATGCATTTTGCCCAGAAAATGGGCTACAAGTAATAACAAATGGGCTATAAGTAATAATAAATGGGTTGTAAAATGAAAAAATACAGCAAACAGACAATTAGTTCCAAAATATTGTTTTTTTTCGGATTTTGATATTTCAAATTTCATTGTTTTTGTGCGGGTATAATTTCATTGAATTTAAATTAAGGTATATTTAGATTTAAAATTAATTTGAATCTGGCTAGAAATTTCGGGTTGTATGCTGTTTGGGACAGATTTGGAGGCTGACTTGTGGGTCTACTAGGTTGATGTGTACTTTGGCTTTGTCAACTTAGTCCACAAACGATTCTAGCAACAGTGACTGTTGGATGTTAATCCAACGGCCGTGCTGCTTCTTCAATATCTGATCTTCTTGCTCCAGCCGCCCAAACCAGCTCCGGTGGGACTGCCTGCTCCCGCCTCCCGTGGCCGGCTGTACTGCCTCATAGGCCGCACCGTCCCACCCTACTTCATTGCTGGGCAGGCCATTCCTCTACTCACCCACACCTCCTGTTATTTTCCGGCGACGGCAGTTGGACCAGTAAACCCTCGTACTCCCCACCGTGTGGGCAACCATTGTAGAGTCTTCCCTGTCTCCGTGTCGTTCCCTTCCTAGGCCTCGCCGTCGTCCACCGCCATGGTGCTCTCGGCGCGGCCTGGTCAACTTGGTCAACGAACGACATCCATCGGCCATGGACTGTACGCGCAAAATAATGATTCCTCCACCTGACCGCTGGGACCCACCGGAAGGGCCTCTGTATTTCGCGAAAAAACGTTCCCCCCGCTGACATGTCGGACCCACTAGCTATATCTTTGCACGCAAGGAAGTGCCTCCTTATTACGCACAAAAAAATGAATACCCCCCTGCTAGCTGGGACCCACCATAGTGGGAGGATGACTTGTGGGCCAACAAAGTTGACGGGGACGGAGGGCTTTGTCAACTTAGTCAATATGAACAATTCTAGCTCCAGTGACCGTACAATGTCCATCCAACGGCCGTACTGCTTCTTCAACCTCTTGTCTTCTTGCTCCAGCCGCACAAAGCAGCACCGGTCGTGCCGCATGCTCCCGCCTCCCATGGCCGGCTGTGCTGCCGCAGAGGCCTCACCGCCCCCTACTATTCCCACCGCTGGCCAGGCCCTGCGATGATGGCAGCCTCACACCGCAGCCGAACCAGTGAACCCTCGTACTCCTCTCTGCGCGGGCTTCCACTGCCGCGTCTTCCCCGGCTCCGCGTCGTCCCCTTCCTAGGCCTCGCCGTCGTCCACCGCCATGGTGCTCTCCGCGCGGCGTGGTCAATGTGGTCAAGGAACGACTTCCATCGGAAGAGTACTGTACATGGAGAGGCTGACAGCTGGGTCCATGGCCACAGCCCAGTTTTTTTGTGATTTGCCAAGTAAGTCGCTTTGTCAGGCCTGTTGGGCTGCAAATCTTTCAAGACGAGGTAAGCTTTCATTTGGCTGGCCGAGAAAATGGCCCATCAGTAATGAGAAATGGGCTGTACATTTTTAAAACACATCAAACTGGCAATTAGTTTCAAATATCTTTTTTTTTCATTTCAAGATTTTAAATTACATTAATTTTTATGCGTGGAGAATTTGTTGGATTTTATATTGATATACATTTATTTTTAAAATCAGTTTGAATGTGAGTCGAAATTTCGGGATTAAAAACAGTTCGGACCGCACCGAAATATGCAAAATTTCGTATAATTTTTTAACCGTGGCCACAATTTGGGCTGTAATGCTAACAAAAAGAATATGGGCTCCAAAAAAACTTAAGAATTAGCAAATGGGCTGAAAATTATTAGAAATAATGGCAGATGGGCTGTATGTTGTTTCCCACAGATTTGAGGCTTTCCTAAAAAAAGGTTGACGCACAAGCAGTGACTGTTGGATGTCCGTCCAATGGCCGTCGTTCTTCTTCAATCTTTGCTCTTCCTGCTCCAGCCGCTCAAACAAGCGCCGGCGGGACTGCCTGCTCCCTCCTCCCCACAGCTGGCTGTGCTGCCGCGCAGGCCTCACCGCCCCACCGTACTCCCATCGCTGGCCTAGCCATCCCTCTACTCACCCACACCTGTTGTTATTCTCCGGCGACGACAGACGAACATGTAAACCCTCGTACAGTCGTACTCCCCTCCGCGTGGGAAACAACTGCCGAGTCTTCCCTGCCTCAGTGTTGTTCCCTTCCTAGGCCTCGCCATTGTCCACCGCCCTGGTGCTCTCGGCGCGGCCTCGTCAACATGGTCAACGACCGACATGCATCTGAAGTGGACTGTACGTGGAGAGGCCGACATCTGGGTCCACGGCCGCACGCAAGGAAATACCTCCTTATTACATGCAAAATAATGATTCCTCCACCTGACATCAGGGACCCACCGAAAGGGCCTCTGTATTTCGCGAAAAAAACATTACCGCCGCTGACAGCTCGGACCCACCAGCTATATCTTCGCACGCAAGGAAGTGCCTCCTTATTACACAAAAAAAATGAATACTCCCCCTATTAGCTGGGACCCAGTATAGTGGCTGGCTGACTTGTGGGCCTACCAGGTTGACAGGGACGGAGGGCTTTGTCAACTTAGTCAATATGCACGATTCTAGCTCAAGTGATCGTATGATGTCCATCCAATGGCCATAGTGCTTCTTCAACCTCTGGTCTTCTTGCTCCAGCCGCCCAAACCAGCGCCAGTCATGCCTCGTGCTCCTGCCTCCCGTGGCCGGCGGCGATGCGGCAGAGGCCTCACCGCCCCCTACTACTCCCATCGCTGGCTAGGCCATCCCTCTACTCACCCACACCCCCCTGTTACTCTGCGGCGACGGCAACCTCACACCGCAGCGAACCAGTGCCCTCGTACTCCTCCACGCGTGGGCATCCACTGCCGCGTCTTCCCCGGCTCCGCATCATCCCCTTCCTAGGCCTCGCCGTCGTCCACCGCCCTGGTGCTCTCGGCGCGGCGTGGTCAACATGGTCAAGGAACGGCTTCCATCGGACGTGGACTGTACGTGGAGAGGCTGCCAACTGGGTCCACGGCCGCAGCAAGGAAGTGCCTCCTTATTACGTGCAAAATAATTATTCCTCCACCTGACAGCAGGGACCCATCAGACGGGCCACCGTATTTCGCCCCCCTGACTGCTGGGACCCACCAGCTACATCTTCGCATGCAAGGAAGTGCCTGACAGTAGGGACCCACCTGGTCGAAGTGTACGTAGCGTTGTCATTCTGGTCGCTAACGTGTACGTACATATATACTGGTGGATGTAGAGGCGCGCACGTGTCGTAGTAGAGGCGGTCAGGGTGCAAGAAAGAAAATACGGCCACGTATGTGTACATACGGGCGGGGTCTCGAACGCCTACTCGCGCATATGTACGGCGAGGGCTTGTTGACATGGTTGGGTTGGAACGGAGAAACAACATCGTCGTCGTGTTCATGGGAAGGCAACGTAATGCGTCGTGTTCATGGGGAGGTAACGGAATGCGTCGTGTTCATGGAGAGGCAACGGAATGTGTCGTGTTCATCGGGAGGCAACGGAACGCGTGGGAGCCAACCGACTGGGTCGGAATGGAATACGTGGTCGTGTTCATCGGGAGGGCTTGGATGGAACAGGCGACGAAACGAGGTCTGGCATACCGCATAATGGAGGAAACGGACTCCTACATTCGGAACGGGGTCCGGTTGATCAGGAGGGGTCTAGCATTCCACAAAATGGAGGAAACGGACCTCCTACGGTCGAAACGGGAGTCCTATTCATCGGGAGGGGTGTGGCGTACCACAAAACGGACGAAACGGACCTCCTACGGTCAAAACGGGGGTCCTGTTCATCAGGAGGGGTGTGGCGTACCGCAAAATGGGACTCTAGGGTATACTGTTCATCTCCACCGTCGACCCCCTCCAGCCTCCACGAGCTACTGTTCATCCACCATCGACCTCCTCCAGCCTCCACCTGCGACTGTTCATCCACGGGCTCCTGTTCATCCAGCCTCCACTGCGCACTACTCCACCGGCTACTGTTCAACCAGCCCTCTCCACGGGCTCCTGTTCAACCACCCCTCCACTGGCTACTGTTCATACTGCCCTCCACCGTCTACTGTTCATCCTGCCCTCCACGTGGTGGTCCTGTTCATCCAGCCCTCCACGGGGTCCTATTCATCCAGCCCCAACCGGCTCGATCGATCGGGGTCCTGTTCATCCAGAGGCAACACCACGGGGTCCTGTTCATCCACCCCCA